>NC_050523.1:25685875-25701564 GCF_002922805.2 Oryzias melastigma | reverse complement strand
TGTATTGTTAATGGTTACATATTGAACCCGATTTTCCAAATAACTTCTCAGCCAATGATGTGTTTTACCCCGAAGTCCATAATATTCATATTTTTTTAACAGAAGGGAGTGATCAATGGTATCAAATGCTTTGCTTAAATCAATAAAAACAGCTATTGTGTTCAGTTTATGATCAATGGCAGTTGCAACATTTTCCACAAACTCCATCACAGCATGTGCAGTTGAGCAGTTACTCCTGAATCCATACTGGCTCTCATTTAATAAATCATATTTACTCAAAAAAGCATCAAGTCTAACTGCAAAGAGTTTTTCCAAAATTTTAGAAAACTGTGGTAGCAGTGACACTGGTCTATAGTTTGATACGGTTTCCTTATTACCATTTTTATAAATCGGAACCACCTTAGAAACACAGAGGAGATTCATTGGCATAACCAATCAGGATGCAGAACACTGTGTGATAAAGGAAAGCTTGTCAAACTGCACGGTGGAACTTCGCATTTCTTTTCAAAGCTGTTGCTAACCTATAACTCAGTGACTGACCTGCAGGAACCCCATGGATGAATGATGCTTACAGACAAAGACTGTGAATCATTTCAATGCACCGACTGAGGGACAGTCAGGATTCTTGTGTTGAACATTTTGCTTTATGTTGAAAATTGTGCTCTAAAGGGCACATAAACTGGAATCAACATTTCTTTTTTCTGTGTTTCCATGCTCAAGTTTTGACTCGAGGCATCTGAAATCTTCCACAATAAGCATACATCTATTGAAACTAAGGTTGAGATGGCTGGAATAGATTTGTTCACTCAGTTAACTTGACCTTCTCCCAAGTTGTCCAGATCCAGGCTAAGTCTGACTGAGTTAAATGGTTTTTCTTTCAACTCTTAAAGCATCTGTCAATTACATATCAAACATTTTCACTTGATCTCAAACTGACATTTGTTTATATCTTTTCTCCTCTTGCCAAAACAAAGCTCCCAGCTCCGCCCCTAAAGACTTGACTGTCATCAGCCGTGAGGGGCGTCCTCGCTCAGTGCTCATCAGCTGGCAGCCACCTTTGGAAGCCAACGGACGGATCACAGGTGGGTTCATGTGCTGTGCTCCTTAGCTTTTTCAATGTGACCAGAGTTTGGATAATTCTATGCCAGATAAAGTACCTCCTTTAGAACACAGAGCTGTGCTTGTTTGTATGTGAATTTAAACTCACATGCTGTTTATGCCCGTTTCACTGTTTCCATCTTCTGGTAATCGTCTCAGATGTTAAAGCCTCCATTTTAATGAGCGCTGCTCAAGTTATCCCAGAGGACAAATCAAACAACCCCTGCAGGCATTAGTGCATGTAGATCAAAAACTGTTTAGCACATTCAGGTTTTTTTCCTTCAAAATGTACTTGTTCTTTCTAATTAACTGTCTGTTTGTATTCTGCAATGTGTAATTCTTCTACATGGTGATAAAACATGTTTTCTGTTTCTTTGTCAGGTTATATCTTGTATTACACAATGGATAAGAACCTGCCAATAGATGACTGGGTGATGGAGGCCATCAGCGGGGACCGGCTGACTCATCAGGTGGTGGATCTGAATCTGGACACTGTTTATTACTTTAGGATCCAGGCCAAAAATGCTAAAGGTGTTGGGCCTCTGTCGGAGCCGATCCACTTCAGGACAGCCAAAGGTGTGTCAGAGTAGCTCTGAGAAGTGAGGAGCGATGAGCCTGATTGCTTTTAAATGTGTTCTCTTGTCTCTCCAGTGGAACATCCAGACAAGATGGCTAATGATCAAGGTAAGCTCCAAAATAGTTTCCAGTACAGTTATCTTCTGATTTTTCTTACAACTTCCCTCAATCAAAAAATGTATTTATTCTTTGTAAAATTACGGTGATGTGAAACCCTTTCATTTGTTTTTGAGCAACAGTTACCACTTTATCTACAGGTGTGCTCATAAGTTTACATTCCCTGGAAGAAATTATGATTTTGAGCATGAATGATAACACAAGGAACATTGTTTCCACTCATAGTTAGCGACTGGGTGAAGCCATTTATCATCAAAAAATTCTGTTTTTCCTTTTTAAATCAAAATGACACCAGAAACTTCCCAAATAACACAAATCTAAAGTTAACATCCCGCAGTTTTTAACACCTTGTATTGCCTCCTTTTGTATCAATAATGACAACAGAAGCTTCTGTTCTAACATAACATTTTTCTTTATCCTTTCAACACAAATCAGATTTTTTGGGGTTTTTTTTTATTATTATTAATTAATGTATTGTTTCTTTTGGTCCCTGATAAAAACAAATTAATTCATGTTTTTAATATAATTTCACAAAAAGAGATGCACACAACGCACACAAGTATTTTTACTACATTAATCCAAATAAAAAGCCAAAAGGTTTTTTTTGTCTTTTTTTTTTAATAAATGGTTTCCCTGATGCAGTAAAGTCTGTAAACAACTCTTGTAAAGAACGTTTACCGACAGTGTTGGGTTGTGTCATTCATCATAGACGTAGAAAAGAACTAAGAAGTAAATACTGACAAAGTTGTTCATTAGGACCATGTTTTTTGTCATTTTATCAGGAGCTGTGAAATTCAGTGAATAATTTCACTGGTGTGGAATGTGATTCTGTTCTCTCTCTGGAGGTGGAAATGGTTTTGAGTTAAACTGTTCTAAGTTGAGAACATTCATGTGGTCATCGGCTGAGATTGGAGTGGAACAAGTTTCTGCAGTGGGTACGGTGCAATATTTGCATTTTGACAAGTCATTCATCTGAAAACAGTGAGATGATCAAACATAAAATAGTGTTTCCTCTGATAATTGTGACAGTGATGACATTGATGTTTGCTGCACTTCTCCCACAAACCTACCAGACAGAAAGTACACAGGAGAAGACGAACAACAACAAATATCAATACAAATATTTATGTAACACCATTCACTCACTGTCAGGTCCACCTTGCTAGTACCGGGTTGGACCCTCTTTGCCTCCAGAACTGTCTTAATCCTCAGTGAACATTGATTTAACCAGGTTCTGGAAACATTCCTCAGAGAGTTTGTTCCATAATGATCTTTGGGTTCTGGTGAGTGTGGAGGTCATAGAGTCCAGTGAACTCATCATCAGGTTCTAGAAACCAGTCTGAGATGATTCCAGTTTATGACATGGAGCCTTATCCTGCTGGAAGTAGCAGAAGATGGAACCCTGTGGTCATGAAGGGATGGACATGGTCAGAACAATACAACCAAGACCACGTTTAAAACATGAGCACATCAGGTAAAAAAAGCTCCAGAAACAAAGAAATCCAGAGGATTCAATAGTTCTAGTTACCAAATCTGATGCCTTCTTATGACGGCGTTTATAAACCACTTTTTTACTGAACTGTTACATCAATTATTAGGTATTTGTTGTGAATAACCTTTGCCAACGTTCTAACTGATCAATATGAATGTTTATTTTCCAAATAAAATTAATCTGCCTGAGAAGAGGCAGAGCGTCCAGAAAATCTAAATTTTTATCGATACATGAAGATTTATTATAACCACCTCAAACATGTTTTACTATTTCAGGTCCCTAAATGTTATTTTAGAAAACCTTCAATACTTGATTACAAAAGGTTATAGCATACAAGGTTATAACAATAACGTAATGTTTGTTATGTTCTCATTGGTCTAATTCCATTAGGTAATCCAGTAGGTCAAATGTAGCAGGATCAAGCATTTTGAATATCTAGAAGAAGTGGTGCAGATTTTCTGTATTTTATTTCTTTTTTATTCCAAAAACTGATCTAAACTACAACTAAGAAGTGTTTCTGTCAAATTGCTTTCTTTGATTTTCATCTCTCTTTGATTTTCAGGAAACAGTTTGTTAGCTTTAGTTAAAGTTTAGACTGTTGTTTGACGTCAGGGAGAAGCAGGATTTAAGACACGACTTCATTCATTTAACATCTTCTATCTTTCACCATGTCAACCAGCTCACTGTTTCAGAATTAAAGGGTTTTTGGAAAGAGGTGAAAGATCTAAGTAAGTCCAGTTGACTGCATTTTCTATAAGGTTACTTTCAGTAATACATACAACATACATACAATGATTCCCAATCATCATATGAGTGTAATGCTGGGCCTGCAGAGAGCTGTCAATCATTACTGGCTGACGGGATCCGTCGTTTTCATCAGCAGACGTCATCTCAAGATAGTTCTGGTGAAAACAGGAAATAGGATTCTGTTTTATCCCAACTGAAAATGTTTTTCATTTGAATATCTGTCATTAATTAAAGGACACACTCTTAAAGTGGGAACATAATTATTAGAAATGAGACAAACTAAAGAGGAAAGAGGGTGACGAGAATATAATTTGACATTAAACGCAGCTGTAATTAGCACTCTACTGGCTGTTTTTATTAATAAACACAAAACAGAAATGAAGACAAGGTAACATGGTTAAAAAAAGCTCGTACATTTAATTAAATTTTCCTCAATAACCTCTAAAATCTCATAGCAGCTCTGGGGACAGGCAGGCTGATGCTACACTTCTTAATATTTTATTGTTTATTGGCATGGAAGAAAGTCCCTGGTCTCTTTTAATCGGCAGGCCTCCAGATAAAATGGAATAGAAGCTTCATGCTTTTGGAGCATTTTGCAACAACAGTTAATGTTAAAACAGGAATTTAGTTCACTTTGTCACATCAAGTCAGATTCGAAAAAGGTTTCTGACATCTCTGAATCTTTCTGCATGAGCAGCAGCATCTCAGGGTGTTATTCAAGTAAGCAGCGAATTTCCATCAAGACTGATTAGGTCACTGAGTGAGTTTTTGAAACGACACAATAACGCTGCCAAAAACAGAAAATACATCACAGTGAACTGCTTCAACTTATTCCTCAAACTACTGAATCTTTTAGGGACGTCTGTTTGGGATGTATGTCCTCCATAGACCCAACTGAATTAGGAAATCTGAGATTGTTACTAAAGGTTGGAACTAGGAGCAGTCACCCTTTTTTACATTTAAATATCCAAATAAAATAGGTTTTCTGTTCTTTTTACAATGAATTCAGCCCTATAAACCAGAGGGGTCGGTACAGTCGGTTCCTCAGGACCCTGCAGGCTTTTTGTGATTGTTGCTGCTCAAAAACTCTTGAAGTTGAGACTTCCATTTTTCACATTCTGGAAGAGTAACTGTAAAACTTCAACAAACATATAAGATTTATCCATCAATGGGATTTTTCAGTGACATGATCAGGAATTGTTTTTCACTATGTATGTTCTATGTATGTTTTACTATGTGCAGTAAAGAGTTGCAAAGTGCAGCTGCTCTACGCCTCTGTGGCGTCTTCAGAAATTACTGTTAAAGGCTTTATCCCCTATTATATTTTATTTTTATTGCTTTCTGCACCTAGAAAATGGGATTGATTTTTAATTTCGTTGTACGAGTTTGCAATGACAAATAAAGACTAGTTAGCTAGCCATGCAAAATCATTTTTTTAAAATGTTAAGTTTATTATAATGTTCACTAGGAGCTCGTGGTGATCAGCCAAACGTGTACATTTTTAATGCATACTGCTGTATATCTTCCAATTGTAGCCGGACTTCTATTGGCTGCATCTCAAATAAACGTCGGGTCTAACAGGTGTTTGTTATTTTAGATGTCGGTCCTTAAAGGTGGCCAGGCTCCTGTAGGAGCTAAAGTGAAATCAAAGACCAAATCTCTTTTCTTTCTGGACCCCTACGGTTTCTCCCTACCTCTACATTCAGCCCCCCAAACGGAGAGTTATGGAAAAATAGGGTCTTCAGATTTAGACGTTACTCCCACTTGATGACATCATCAATAATATATAACTTTAAAAAGGTCATTCAAAAACAACAAGTCATTACTTAAATGTAAGCTTCTGTGCTTCATTGCACGGTGACGTGAAGAAAAGCACCTCCTCTCCGCGGCCTAGCACCACTCATTTCACCCGGTGGAGGGATACAGAACTGGAAGTCCCTTCGTTTTAACCTTAGAAAACTGTTTTGGACACACCTTTCCCTTCAAATGCCCCTTTGGAGGGGTAGGGGAAGAATTCAGATTCAGCCAAACTATAAGTTGTACATTACCAGAAGATTTGTGAAGTTTATTGTATTTTTCCTTTTATCTTATTTAAGCTCAATATGTCTGCATGTCTGCTTTAGCAATTGATTTTTTAGTTAGTTGGTTGGTCAGTTGATCAAATACAGTGACAGATTTTTTTTGTAGGTTTATTAACTAATTACTTTATTTACCAACCAATTTACAGCAATTGATGGTTGTTCAAAACCATTTTACAAAACAAGGCAGAAGTATGTTAAACAGCAAAGGTTTAATTTCTGTGAGAAGTTTCAAATAGATCAAAGAGCTTTAAAATAGTTTCTAAATTGTTGTTTTGGGCTTTGTGACAGAGACTCATTAGTATTTTTAAAAGCAAAGTTGTTTTCATTTATTTATCAACCATTTCAGCAGCTTCCTAAGTTTGTGTGGAGGAAGCTTTTTCTATAACAACTGGAAGTAAATAATGTCAGGCTGATGTTTTTTTCTGAAGTTCTTCCTTCTGGTCTTGTTTATGTGTCTTCACTTTGAGAACAAATGTCTGCCACTCAGACATTACTCAGAAAATACATAAAAATGGAGTGTTTATTAAAGCTCATTCCTGATATTTTTCTGTCACATTTTCCAGGACGAGGTGGAGAGCATGCATACTGGCCGTCTGACACCAACCCGATTGACAGGAGCAGCATCAATGGTAACAGAGTAACATCAGAAAGTTTCACCTTTTTTACAATTATTGTTTAGCCCTTCCACTCTCTTTGGGGTCCAGATGACTCCACCCAGATATTGATGTGTGATTCCTTCCATGACAAATGTGGACAAAGGTGGACAGTGAAACTCAAAAATCAATGATAAAAAAAAAGTTCAGCGCACTGTCTTGTGGGGTCCAGATGACCCACTTTTAATGTAAACAAGGAGAGCGGAAGACGTAGTCCCTCTCTAGAGGTCTGTTGCATTGTTAGGTAATAACGATGTTCTGTTGTTCTCCCTAATTGTTCTATTCAGCTGTGTTTGACTTTTCTGTACATTACCCTGCTGAGAAGCTGAACTTTACCTAAACGTTCTCACCTTTCTGTTTGCATTTACATGGAGGTAGTATCACTTTGTCAGTATTTTTATTTATTGATAAAAAAAACAAGTCATTGTTATCTAAAAAAAAAAGCAGTGGCATCTCACTAGACACACGATGTCTATTAGATAGCTAACATACATGTAAAAGACATCATAGTCCTTACATAGTGTTCAGAAAGATATCTGCATAGAGAGGTCTACTACACATCTACTTGTAGCCATCTATCCTTGGGATATTTCTATATATATATTAGAGTACTTTTTAAAAATATTGAAAAAAAGAAAAAAAAATGAATACTGCAATTTACTACATCCATCCATTGATCTTCAGAATTCACTGAATTCCTCTTATGTGTTAACTTTCTACCTAACTTGACACCGCAATCGCTGAGCAACCGCCAAAGTTTTTCATAGAAAACATGGATGATGTTGAGGGAGTAGCTTTGGTTTATATGTTTTAGAGAGCTCTACAGAGATGCCGGTAAGCACATCGCTGTGTCTGGGTTCACCAGATCATTCAGACCCAGACAGAAAAGCAGAGTGGGCCCCCATTTGGTTTAAAAGTGGGCAGAACATGTGGGCCCCGAATGTCTTCAGTTTCCATGGTGGCCTTGCACCTGTGTTTGCCCACGTTGGCTTAAGTGGACACTGAGTGGGCTGGCTGGCTACGCTAGAGAGTCTCTCCTGGTGAGGTGTACTTCACTCTGGCAGTGAGAGTTGGGTCTGACGGCTATTTTAGACTTTATTTCTGTCTGTTTGTGGCCCGGTTTAAGCATTAACTTGAGGGGAATAATAAAAATAAAACTGGAGGATATATTTTTTTTAATATTGTCTTGAGGAAAATAAGAAAAACATTATAATTTACAACAACAACCTCTGCCGGCTAGCCAACTGCCCGTGGGTCAGCAGAGCTCTGGCAAACAATGGGTGGCGACGCTCGCAAGCTCTGGCGGACCCTAGCGCTCGCTACGCTGTCCACCGGGCGGCTGGTGTAGCGGGCTCTATCGCACAAAGTCCAGTGGCTCTGTGACAGGCTGGCGATCTGTCCAGGGTATATCCCACCTTTACCCAACATCACCCCCCAGGTTACTTAACCCCCTAGAGGATTAAAAAAATGGATGGAAGTTCAGGACAGAAGTCCTCGCATCATGCGGCCATATTGGATTTTCTTTTCAACCCACTGACAGTCATTGAAAACGTCATGGTCTATGACCTTGCTATCTCACGCATGCCCTCTGCGCACTCTGTACACATTTGACCCTTTTTTACCCAGACAGCCCGTAACCACTTGTAGAGTGGACAGGTTTGAAGGCGAGAGCTTTGCCAGAGACAAGAATCCTAGAACATTCAGGAATATTATGAACCGACTGGGACTGGAGAGGAGAACCAGCAAACAATCCATGGTGTATTCTCATCCATACTGGAGTAAAAATTTAGCAACTTTAGTGAAACCCACAGGATGAGATTCAGGAAGCAGCAGAGAATCACAACAGTGAGGCAGTTTTAGAGCTGATGATTTTAGTTTTGATTAAATTACCTGTCTAAGGAAAACGTAATTATAGTGAAGATGGTTTTTTCTATTTTGGAAAAAATTGGGACTGACTTGTCAGTTGCTCACTGACTGAAATAGTTTCTGGAGTGCCTTGCTTCTATAGCTGGCAGCCTGGATGGGATAAACCATTAGAACCACTGTGATTTCCTCCTGTAGAAAAAAGCTGGAACATAAAGGATAATAAACACCACCAGTGATCAGTGTTTTTGAACAAAACCAAGCAAGCATTGCTGGTGTAAATACAAACTGCCCTACAGAAAGTCCTCTTTCCTTTGTCCAAGGGACTGAGTCAGTGCAGTAGCATGTTAGCCCTGATAGCTGGAAAGCAGAGTCTGGGTGCTGTCATCAAGTCATGTTTCTGTACCAATAAAAACACACATCATTTTCTGAATTTTCAGCAGTTGTATATGATCCATTTCTTCATCGAGAACCATCTCAACAGAAGATTTGTAAAGCCTTGCCACTAACCGTCAGTCCACTTCCCTGTTAGCTCCACCTCTACGTTCTCTCACATCGTTTCCAGGATCTTCTCTTAGTTTGTGACTCTGCAAGGCTGTTGACCTGGTGGATTTGCAGAGTAGCCTGAGGTTCATTGGAGGGGATGGTCTGGGATGTTTGTTTACTTGTTACTTAGTTTTCAAAGGAAGCAACAACTGTTAGCTAGAGAGAAAGAAGGCTACCGAAATGGCGACTGGGTACCATAAGTCATGATGGTCTGACTGGAATATCTCAAACAACCTTCACTGCCAGTTCAGATCATAAATCCGTCCTCTCTGACCTCCGCCCTCTTTCGTATTTTCAGCAGGTCATCCAGGTCAAAGTCTTGTTGATCAGCTTGACCGTGAATCAACTTTATGTGGCAGAGCTTCAGTTAACTTGACAAATGAGTCACGTGGCAGATTCACCTCTCACTCTGTTTATGGGGTCACTTTCTGTGGGGCCGTCAGCCTCTGTGTTGAGGTGTCCATCACTGAGTGTGACTCAGCAGGGTCACGGCTCGCATGCTGCCGGGGAGCTTCTCAGCAGAGGGATTCACTCTCACTGGAGCTTCTTAATGTCTGTTTTTTCTTCTCAGGTTTGTGTGGTGGTTATCAACACAAACAGAACCAAGTCATTATAGATAAAAATATGTCTGATTAGCAAAGACATGGCCTTCCAAGAATTATATTAGAAAACACGAACATTAAAAATACATTCATTCCACTTCTTTAAAGAGCCAATAAACTGTTTAAGTTCTTTTGAGAGGGTTTTTGAAATTATACAAATTTAAAAGAAACTTTTTTTTCTTTTTTCTTTAACCTGGAGAACAGTTCAGTGATTTATTGATCAGCCTTAAACATTTTGTCTTTGCTTTCAAAGGTGTAGTTGTGCTTAGCAAAAAAACTGGAGCAATGTCATTGGCACTAAATCTCTAAACTAATGTCTTAGACACAACTCTCCTTATGGGTAGATATTGACTCTCTTCAGGTTAAAAATGGGCAAATCTGTGATGGTCATTCAGGTGGACCGCACAAACTTTTAAGACAGTCGACAACCTTAGTCTGAATTTTCCAGAATAATGCAGCATATGTGATGGCGCTGGTTTGTGCTTTGTTGCTTTTTTTAATTAGACCGACCAACTTTTTCTGATCTTCTTCACTTTTCAGACTCTCCAATTGGTCAAATGCGCCCGCCTCATAGCAGCGTCACACCACAAAAAAACAGCAACCTCCTGGTCATCATTGTAGTTTCTGTGGGTGCCATTGCCGTGGTCGTGGTCGTCATAGTGGCGCTCATCTGCACCCGTCGCTCCTCAGCCCAACAAAGGAAGTAAGACTTTGTGTTCTTCTATGCTTTGTATGTGTTCTATAAACTTACATCCACTGTAGCTGCATCCTGAGTGTTGATCAGGTTGGGATACAGAGATTGTTGTCCTTTTCCTGATTTAGTTCATAAGGTCACAGAGCTGGTTTTCCAGTTCACAACAGTAGTTAACAAAGGAAATTTTCTTTCAAGTTTAGATATTTTCTTAAGTGCATTAATGAATGGATCCCTTGTCAGAAACAGCATAGAAGATCAGCTGTAGGTGGATTATAAGTCACAGAAAGAAATGTATTTTACAAAATTCAGGAACAAGAAGAAACATTTAATCTTGAAAGGCAAATCATAATAATGGAGTAGATAACGATACATAACTGAATATTTGCCCGCTTCTCTACTGTAACACATTGATGCTTATTCAACTTCATGAAACAGGGGAGGGATCTAGTATTTTAACATAACATTTAACATTTATTCAGATAAACATTGCAAAAAGAACGCGCTAATACGTCAACTTAACTCTTCAAATCACTGAAATTGAACTGAATCCACTGAATCCTTTATCCTCTGTCGCTTTGGAACAACTCTGCCAAGCCCGGTGTAAGACTCGATGTCACTGCTTGTTCTGTGTTGCTGTCAGTTGTAAATGCTGATCCACACATCTACAGTCTCCTCTAGTGGTTGGTGCTTTTGAGTTAATAATTTTTTTAATTCAGTATAGTTACAACCATGACCACACTATGCAAAAACTCAAATTATACTCTGGAAATATGGTAATATGGCTTTCATGTCTTTTTAAATAATCATTGTTGTAAACACACGACAGAGACAAAAGCTGTCATAATCAAATCTATATAAATACAAAATGAAAAGTTGTCATCCACACCGCCAACTTTGATGAAGTGTTGTTAACATCCTCACTCTCTAGAACTGATTCCTTCAGACTCAAAGTCAACTCAAAATACATCCAAGCCTACAAATGAGCTCATGTAAAAGAAGAAACTGAGTTTCTCTGCTCTAGATTCTTCTTAAGGCACATTTGAGTATTACTTTCATGTTTTGACACCAGTTTCATCAGACATTTTGCCTGTCTATCTTTGAAGAAGGCCTCAGTAAAGACCAAACTTTATGGACCCCATCAGAATCAAAGATCACTGGCCAGTGAGGCAGAGGATCTTTTCTTCAGTTTGTTTTGTCTGATATTAAAAATGTAGCTCATGTATATCAAATATTGGGTGTTTTGAAGAGAATCTATTTCACACCACATGTGTAAATAAGACGGCCATCCAATTTCTAAACTTACTGGAGCCGATCCCAGCTACTGTTGGTGTGGTCGGTGTTAACGCTGGATCGTCCTTCACAGCACAGACCACCAGACACTCACATTCACAACCTGGGAGACAGTGAGGGTCACCATTCAACCTTTCAAGCATGTTTTTGGAATGTGGAGAGACTGTTTGAGTTTTTAATGCAGCCGATCACTTTGAGGTCACAAAAGACCCTGCAGGGTTCAGAAATCCAGCAGCAACACAAGATGCTCTTCGGGTTCTGCTTTTTACTGTTCATCTCAATCAAACACTTAATCTTCTATCTTTGAGAATTTTAATAATTGGATGGCTATTAATCAAAGTCAGAAATGAAAGGATTGCTGTTTGAAGTGATGATTTCAACTGTGATCATCACAGATCAAAACGAAAGGAGAGCAGTATAAAGAGAGATACGAATCACCCCGATTTGTGCCTAGATATTTCTTGATTTGTAACTCGTACAATACATTTTGTCCATTAATCAAAAAATTGTGAAATAAAAAAATACAAAATACAAAATACAATTTACACACACAAACTGAAACAACAACACAACTGAAAACTACAGCAATTTGAAAATATCTACTCACAAATCTTTAAAAATTATGCACGAATCAGTTGTTACACACACACAAAACCACATTTACGCATAGCTCTGAGGTGAGACTCTTTTCGCGTTTCCAAGATTCATCTGTAAATGATCCGTTTAAATGCTGCTAGAATTCTGGGTCATCAGAGTTTTCTTTACAGCCGCTTTGAACTCGGATTTTGAATATTATCTGGTGAAACTTGACACTTTCCCACTTTCTTAAACTGATTTGCCTTATAATTGATACAAAAAAGTTTAAATATGTGTTTTTAAAACCATCATCACTAAAGTTTCTCTATTCCTTCGCTGCATAACTCTTCTACGAGCTGGCGGCGTGAGGTCCTCCTCGACACCCAGGACAAAGTAGTCCGCTCCGCTTTATATCCTAGGTGTAGAGAAGCAGAGCTTCTAAACATGCAGATCGGAGCGGGCCGGTGGGCTGATTAACCGTCTCCGCTCTGTGGGTGTTTCGAAAAGCCTTGCGCTGCTATCGCTGTGGAGAAGCTCCGCTGGGAGACCAGACCAGAGCAGGGAGTTCTGGTCTGCAAGTCAGATTCAGCACTCAAGAACTGATTACCTATTAAATCCTGCAAACTAGACATTACTGGTACTATTCTAGCTGGTCCATCACCTACAGTAGGTAGATTCTCGGAGAGAAAAGTCAAACCATTACAAATCCATTAAGGTTTTTTCATCCAGTTTTTTTGTATTCACAGCTCTTTTATAAATATCTGTCTTGGTGATATACAATTACAGCCGGGCAGAAAAAGGCAAATATGACTTTTTCCTTCGTAGTCATGTTTACAGTGGTTGGTACTTGTGTTTTGTTTGTTTTTTCCCCACAATTTGTTTATTGATTTTTGTATTTGCAAGTAGGTACTAAATCTGAAAAAATGAATTATGCGTAGTGATAGTAAACTTCTACATCAGACATATGTGCACACAAAATAATAAAGAGCCACAACAAAAACCCCTTAGGGCTATATTAAAACAAAACGTGACAAAAAAAGAACGGACAACAGAATAAGCAAACGGCAAAAAAAGGGAAAAAAAACTCATTAATAAAATAAAAATAGATAATTGTTACAAAACGGTGGGACCATGATTGCCCTCCTCCCGTAGCCAAAGATAAACAACTTTGCAACAAATGGAGTGTTCAGTCCATCAATATAAACAAGTAAAGGGTCCCATGTTTTGTGAAATTCCTCAAGAGAACCCCTTTAGTGTAAATCTGATTTTTTCCCAGTTTAGAAGATAAAGTACTTCTTTAATCCACACACCACTAGCAAATCAGTGTCCAACTGGTAAAAGTTGCTGCGGTTAAGTGTCAAAACGTTCTGTCAGAGCTCTGTCTCCCCTCTGGTCATCTCCACAGTATTAACAGACTACATTTCCCAGCTGTCCCAGCTAACAGTCCTCAGATGCCGCTCACCTGACGCTCATTGACAATCACCTACTTACATCTTAGCAGTGCACAGAGCCTTGCTAAAGTATTGTTTAAGCCACTCAGCATGCATACCAGGCATTATATACTGTTCACCTGACCCCACCTCGTCGTTTACTCTGCCGCCTGCCCTGACCCTAGCCTGGACTCTGAGTACTCTAGTTTGATCTCTGATATTCCCATGCGTTGACTTTTAGCTGTACATGTCATGCGGTCTGTGGTATTAACCCTGCAGCACGTGGAACCAACTGTCTGCCCATTTATGACATGTTTAACTATTTGAACTTTCAGCACCTGATTAATGAACGACTGATTTGTTCGTAGAGCCCACAACCGGACTTAAAAGTTGCGTAGCGACATGTGATGACCAGCATTCCAGATATGGAAGCCCAAAATTCTGGTCTATGCATAAAAAGTTTATTAAGAGTCGATGGAGCTGGTGTGTAAGACTATAAAGTTATGAGTTCATTGCAGTCAATGGTATATTTGGATTAGGCTACTTGCTATGAGAAACTAAAAGGAAATAATGTCAAGATGGCGTCCATTTTTCAGTTTCATTTAGGTCTTTTATTTGTTGTTGCATTGCAGCTTCCTTTTAGTGATGCAGCTTCAGGCAGTTACAGCACTAATTCTTCTCATTATGTAATCTTGCTCATGAATTTGGCATGATGGTCATGGGAATTTAGTGTGCTGCAGTTTGAGAAAACACAAACAGACAAGAGAAGCAAATGAATGATTTGCTCCAGTCTGACACAGCCACAACATTTAGAGGGAAAACCTTCAAAGATAGAAGAACAAACAAACTGCAAGCACGCACTCACTGCAAAAGAAATGTGCCCAAGATGCAGCCTGTTTTTGCATAATTTAATACGTTACATTAGCATTGTGTCCTTTCATAATTCTGTGCTCCGGCTTTCAAACACTATTTTTTTCTTTGTTTTCCAATTTGGGACATTTTGTTAAAAATCCCATTTGCTGTCCTTAATTTGAAATGTTCTTTTAAAACTACTCATCGCTACAGTCTTCATCCTTTAACTGTTTTTATGTAGTTCCTGTAGTTAAGTAGTTCCTACTTTGCAAAATTCACTGTGAATTGTTGAAGAAGATTAGAGCAATCAAATCCAATGAGTTTCTCAATCCTGTAGAAAAAGGGCAAGCCACAGCGCCAGCAAAAGGAAGGGCAGTCAGAAGGATCTTCGACCTCCTGACCTCTGGATCCATCATGAAGAAATGGAGATGAAGAACATGGAGAAAGCTCCAAGTGTCGCTCCATCTGGACGCGATTCGCCCATCCAGTCCTGCCAGGATCTTCCCCAAGTGGCACACAGCCAATCAGAGAGCCAGATGGGCAGCAAGAGCAGTCACTCAGGTAGCACATCAGCGCGCTGTCACTCAGTGTTTGGAATGCTGCGTCTAACTGGACCTTTCCAACATAACTATTTAAACTTTAAAATCTGTTGGTGCTGAAAAAATCAAGTACGGGTCTTTCCTCCTTACAGATTTATTTCCATCTTTTTTGATGCAGATATTTCATTTAAAGCACATGTGTCAAGGTCGAGGCCCGGGGGCCGGATCCGGCCCTCCGGGTAATTCTATCCGGCCCTCCAGATCATTTTATTGTTATCAATGGCCCGACTAGTATAATTTTTACAAAATATTTTGTATGGAGAGTAAAATACTGAAAATTATTTAATGTTTTAAGCTGATTTATTCTGGAATAATATTCCTGCCTTTTTGTTATTCAAAATTATGTTAAAAAGTTATAGTTTTAAAGTTTAAAAAAAATGTCATTCTGCTAGCTTTTTTTACTTTTTTGGCATTTACTAAGATCTTTAAGGCTATTTTGGAGTTTAGATTATATTTCAGCTGCATGCTAGCTG
>NC_050523.1:25682202-25685788 GCF_002922805.2 Oryzias melastigma | reverse complement strand
ATTCAGCTTACAGCATTCACACTAGCATTACTGCAGGTAATGTTATATATCTAGTTCATAATTATGTTAAAAAGTTACGGTTTTAAATTTTAAAAAATGTAGTTTTAAAGTGTTTAGTAAATGTTTATCCTGTTCGGCCCGTGACCTAAAGTCTGTTTTGGATTTTGGCCCCTTGTGATTGAGTTTGACACTCCTGATTTAAAGTGTTCACTCTGTCTGACATCACCAGAAACAAACCTTCATAGTGTGTAGATCCCTGACATTTTCGGCTCAGTGTGTCCTCTATTTGTGAAAATATATAAATAATATCTCCCAGTGGAAAACTGACAGCTCATAATGAAATTCTCTTTGGCGGGCGGGCCTGTGCTGGCGTGAAAAAACCCTCTGAATCCCTGATTAGGAGTTTGAACGTTGTGATGTTGCAGGACCCGATGCTGATGAAGCATCCAGCGGCATCTCCACCCTGGACCGCTCCATCACCACCAGGAGGGGAACAAGAGGCAAAATGATGATTCCTATGGACTCACAACCAAGCAACACGCGTAAGTAACATTTGTGTGTGGGTTCACATATTTTTACCTGATGAGAAGAATCTTGTTATTTTTGCATGTATTTATGTTTCCAGTGAATTATTAATGATTCACGATGTGATCTGCAGTTATATTGCTGCTTGGGGTAGGTAATCTAATGCAGTCTAGTGAGGTTTAAGCCACGCAGCTCTTTCATTTAGCTGTTTTATTACACAGCCTTCACACAGGCAGGAGGTATGCTCGCCTTAATGATATGCTAGCAGCTAACGCTGGTCTCAGAAAACATGTGATGTTATGCCTTGGAGAAATGCTGCGAGGAGATGCGCATTGAAGTGTTTCCTTTGATGCAAAAGCATTTCTGTACAGCCGCTTGGGTGAGGAGCTGTAAGGAAAAAAGGAGAGAGGCTTGGGTCACAGCCATTGCTGGATACGGTTACTCAACCCAACGGACCAATCACAGCGCATTCTGGGAAAAACGGCGTTCTCATTTTAGCCAGCTCTGAAAACAAAAAAAAAAAAACATGTGCACTGCAAAAGGTTCAAACCAGCCAGGTTTATCTACAAATAAAAGCAGCAATGAATTGGTTGGAGTTACCAGAAAGATAGTTAGTGAAGGAGAAAAGTCTATAGCAGAGGTGTCCACAGTCAGGCCTCGAGGGCCGGACTTCTGCTGGTTTCCAGAAATCCTGCCTTATCTGCTGCTGATTACCTGGATCAGGTTCGCTTAGCCAGTAAGGAGCTCTTATGGCAGGTTGGTTGGAAAACATGTAGAACACCAGCCCTCAAGGCCTAACTTAGACACCCCTGGATTACAGTTTAGTGGAGGCAGTAATGAAGGTTGGAAGACCTCTGACTGTCGAGGGGTCAACAAATCTGACCAGCACAGCAAACGCACGGTCCCCCCAGAACTTTCATTTGGTTCTCAGAACCAGTAACCTACACTGGTCCGCAGAGCACAAGGACCTAGGAGGGGGATATTTTAAAAGCAGACTAACGATGTAAGAAGGAGCAGAACCTGCCAATGACTTAAAAACGAAAACAAGAATCTTCATAAAAATCCAGTACTGCACAGGCAGCCTGTTCAGTGAAACCAGGATCGGGTTTATGTGCTCGAACTTCTTTGCACCACAAATAAATCTGGCTGCTGCATTTTGCACCAGCTGCAGCCTGACCATTGCAGCTTTGGGCAAACCAGCATACAAGGAGCTGCAATAATTTAGTCTGGTCAACACAAAGGCATGTGTCACAATTTCAAGATTTGTCTTAGATAAAAAAAAAAGACTTAATTCTAACCAAACGTTGCAGCTGAAAAAAGCAGGTTCTGGTCACAGCATTAATTTGGAGGTCCATTTTCAAGGTGGTATCAAGTTTAGGTGCAGTCATTAGGGCAGTCAGCAATGAGCATAATTCAGAAACTTTGAGGACCAAAAAGATTAGACCGACCTGAAGGCGCTTCATGATTCCAACGCGATGAGACATTAGAACACTCCTCATAACGTCTGGTTCACACTGGACGTGGAAGCACAGTGGAATGGAGACCGCTTCCATTTCCTTTTTTACCTATGGCGTGGTTCACACCAGGCTTGGAGCGCCGTGGTCTTCTGCGGAAGGCTCGCACTGTGCAGTAGATCGTTTTGGCGTCTGGTCTATTTCGTTCGTGAGCTATCCTCGTCGATTGTGGCAGGAAGTTACATCAAGATACATGAGAAAGTTTGGTTTATTTTCAAAATATAACTTTACATTTTTTCACAATAAAACACTGCGGTTAACAAAAGTGATCATGTTTTTGTATCTAAACAGACTGTAGAGATGAAAATAAACACACAATCACAACACACACACAAAGATCAAGATAGTGGGCTGACTCCAGAGCAGGAATGGAGCTGGGTTTTCAGTGTTAAAAACAACAATGGAGAGGCGGAGAGCAGTTCTTCTTAGCAGTAACATAGGGTCATATTTTTAGGTCATTTATTTTTACATGATGGCAAAAACAAAAAAAGCTCTAGCAGAAGCGCAGTAAAATGCACGTCTGGTGTGAATTGCAAGAGAGAGTGGACGCGGCGTGCGGACGTGGCGTGCAGTTCGCAGCGCTTCTGCGTCCAGTGTGAACCTAGCGTAATGCTGTCAAATTCCTTTCGATCTGAACTGTTTTAGTTGCTAAATCTAATGGCTGGATTGAGTCACCGTGTTTAGTGAGTTTGTTTCTCTCCTGCAGTCGGGCTGTTTTACACGGGAGCTAACAGTAACAAGCCTGGTGGTAAAATGAAATGGTCAAGCGATAACTTCAGCAGCTCAGTGTTCAGATGACGTCGCGGCTGCAGCAGCCTCTGAGCTCTGGCTTTTTCACAAGTATACATCTGAGTGTGCTGCATGAAACCAGGGGGAGGCTCGGATGTTTGCATTTAACTGTTGTCTTTGTTGTCAAGCTTTTGTTCTTCTGTGAATTATTTCCAACTAGTACCATAAGCAAACAAACATAACCCAGCAAATCAAAGAACTATTGATACAAAGAACAACAAGATCTAATGCTCTGTGATGCAGCTGCAGCGCTAACCTTCAGAGAATATTGTTTTTCTGAGTCAGTTCCACAGACGCTTACTCATTAAAAGATAATGTTGGTAATAAATGAAGTATTGATCAAAGTTAATGTTTGAACTGCAAAGTAGAATTCCCTCTCAACCTGCACTGATGTCCTCTCATTCTTTGTGCAAATAATGGTGATTTAGAATATTGTTACCAATTACATAACATTATTTGGGACAAGAATAGTAGCTTAAAATAAAAAATACATTTCTGTGATTTTCAACGGCCTTTGTACAAAGTGCTTTAGAGCCTTGTGTGATGCTACAGCATTGTGAGCAATCAAGAACCAGAAGAACATTGAACTGGTGCTTTCTGTGTGTCTGAGTTCATTATCAGACTGCAACCTGGAAAAGTCACATCTCATCTACTATTTTCCTGTTAGGGATGAGTGCCTTCAGAGAATCCACAAGCAGGAGAAGTGTTGACTGAACCAAACATAACCAAAACACAATCTAACAGAGGCAAAAAAAATA
>NC_050523.1:25668896-25682161 GCF_002922805.2 Oryzias melastigma | reverse complement strand
TGTGAATACGTGAAAACATAAACCACCTCTGCAGTAACATGAACAAACAGCGTAAAGAACAGAAGCAGAAAGACTGAACTCAAAGGGACAGTCGTCTCAACATCTCTAGGTCACAGATTCAGTTCATATAACAACAGCGTTTATGTTGTGAGCAGAGGCGGTGACGCCCTGGACAAAACGCTGGAACCACCAATGACCCCCCCCCCACACACACACACACACACGCACCCCCACACACTCAAACCCTCCATACATACAAACACAACAACAAAATACATTATTTATGTAGCCTTACTAATCGTACGAGTAAAATTGACTTGTATTGTTGAATAGTTCATTTGTGTTTTCTTTTTGAATTCTGAAAAAT
This sequence comes from Oryzias melastigma, assembly GCF_002922805.2. Lineage (NCBI taxonomy): Eukaryota > Metazoa > Chordata > Actinopteri > Beloniformes > Adrianichthyidae > Oryzias > Oryzias melastigma. The sequence goes on along the minus strand of NC_050523.1, from coordinate 25,681,794 downwards.
GTCTACATTTTTGAATGAATAAATTCAAGTCATTTTTGTTTTCTTCATGAATGAGCATCAATAGAAACTGTTTTTCTCTTTTGTGAGCATAAGTGCAGCATAAAATGAACAAAAGGAGAAAGACAATTGTGAACATCTGAACCATTGACTATATGAGAACAGCAGATGAGCTTACAGTATAAGTGTCAGGAGTCAGAGTGGGACTCCCCTCTGGTCACCGCAGGAGCCGTCTACAGAGTTCTAATTAACTGACTCCAATCTGACGATCACCCATCTGCCTCTGAAGCAGCACACAGACCTCACTCAGTGTGAAGTATTGTTTGTGCCACCCTGCCTGCATTACTGAGCGTTTCTGGACCTGGTCTTCTGCTTCTGACCGTGCTTCATCTGTTTGCCTGCTGCCTGCCCTCACCTGGACTCTGACTACTCTACTCTCTTCTTTTATGACCCCATGCCTGTGACTGACCTCTACCTGTCTGACTCTGATTTAGCTTAGTAGACTTTGAGTTTGACACTCCTGATGTAACGTGCTGACAGTCCTTCCTAGCTGGGGCAAAAGGTTTGACTAAAGGAACTGATTCCAGACAGTCACTGTGTTCCAAATGACTGAACTAAAAATAAGAAAAAAACGTGTCTATTATTAATCAATCCTTTTTTATTTAAACTCGTAGAAGCAGAAGTGACCATGGGTATGATTTCCTAAGAACACCGCAAAATCTGTATTTAAAAAATAAAAATGTGAAAGTTTATGCATACCTGTTAGGTTAACAGGTTAAGAAAAGAAGCTCCTTCATTATTGTGGCATCACTTTGACTTTAAGCTTTGATTCAGTTCATTGATGTTAGCATATGCACACCTCTCTTTAGACAGACAGCTCTAATATTACCCACACGGCTGGACTGCCAGCATTAATGTTCTGTCAAGCAAGAATGGGCACAATTCAACCTGAAGCCCAAAATGTTGAACTTTTTGACAGAGCAGTCAGTGTGCGAGCTGATGAGTATTTTGTGCTGTCATGTGAATTCAGACCATGAAGCTAATTATTCCCAATAACATTCAACTTTTTGTGTAAAGTAGCGTCCAGGGTCCATGCGGGACCACTCATTAAAAGCTATGTCAGGTTCTGTGTCTAATTTGGAAATCAAATAAATACATTTTTTAACTGGGGTTTAAATTGGGATATTTTGTTGTTTTCAAATTACTTTAACACTTTATTGTTTCCCTTTAGTGGTGCTCACTGGTAGTTTAGTTTCAGGATGACAGGGTCAAGAAAAACAATCATCTGGTGGGTTTTTCTAACATTTCTGCAATTAAGTTCTGGCCCGTGGTCTCCCTGGATCCATTTCCCAAAAGTATTTTGAAATTCCACCAACACACTAAACTCAGTATATTTTGCATTGAGCTTCCAACTCCGCATCTCTATTGGCTTGTCTGCAGCAGTGTGCTGTCTTTAAAGTTCTCATGACAAGTCATAGAATTTAAGTTTCTTCCTCCCCATCTTCCTCTGGGAGGAAAAATAGTGTTTTAGGCAAAGACAGAAGTCAGAGCTACACATTCTCAGAAAAAGAAGAAGTGCTGGTGTGCACTCTCTCACTCAGATAATTAGCCTGAACGCTCCTCCAGAACAACTCTGAGGACTGAGGGGACAGGAAAAAGATCTGAGGAGAAGAGGATGAGAAGGAAATAACAAAACTGGTGGGAAAAAGTGTGTGAGTGATAACATACAAAGACTGAGACAAACAGGAATAGAGTGCTTTTGTTGCATTGAGGTCTTCATATAAAAGCGTCTGACTCCTGCAGAGATTCCGGTGGAGTCCAGGATCTGAGGTTAGACAGAAGTCTACATGGTCGAGCTCTTAAAAGAAATGACATCTCATATAAGACTGAGAAAAGTCCGTCTGTGCCGTTCACACACAACAGTGAGATTGTCAGAGCATAAAACAATTGGTTTTCTGCAACAGACTGTCAATCACACATATATGAATGTATTGATGTCCTGCATTGGAGAAAGGGTTTACAGGTTTCCCTAATTACTAAAACACATATTCTGAAACATTAGACCAATTTCATAATGAAGACTCTGTTGCAAAACTAACACACATGCAGCAAACATGACACACTGCACAACAAAACACTGAGGTTGTGACTAAATCCTCCCCCCTAACCCCTAACTACAAAAAAAAACAAAAAACTATATAGTGCTCTGGATTTTGAAGGCAATTCAGACACGATGTTCACTACTTTTCTTTAGTTTTTCTAAACACTGAATATGACGTCACAAAGTGAAAATCAAATAAATAACATTTATTTATGACTCCACTGTGTTCAGATGGTGAAAATGTGGATGGTTTATTCAAATATTACATTTAAACAAGTTTTGTGTTCGAAATTGATCGATTTGTGGTCTATATCTGCTAATCTAGTGAGCATCGATGCACACTAGTTCTTCTCAAAGATTTCTGTGAAATCTTGAGTGCACTCGGTTTTGAAATTAGTAGATTCAGACAGCACTAGAAAATGGCGAACGCACTATCTAGTGATTGGGGGGAATTCAGACACAACCCAACACTTTTTGCAAAATGTAGACTCGATATCTAAAATGCTCTTGAGACCAAAGTTCACCTTGAGGTCATAATGAAGATTCTATTGTCAAAAATAAAAAACACAGAAAACACAAAACACTTGACACCGTTCACAAAACGGTTTATAAATAATTGTGATGCCCCCCCCACCTCCAAGACAAAATAGAAAGAAATAAAAAAGAGCAAAATAGTAATAGGGATTTATTTGTTCTTTACTCTGTATATCACTGTACGTCTTGGTGCGAGTTCAGGTCGTGGTACAGGTCTTACATAGTGCAGGTCTGATTAGTGTGAGTCTGGGTTTGGGTCCTCATGCAGGTCTTAGTACGGCTTTGGATTCGAGTCTTTGTGTGGATTTGGATTCGGGTCTTGATGCAGCTTTGGGTTCAGGTCTTGGTGCGGGTTTGGATGCAACTCTGGGTGCGGGTTTGGGTGCAGGTCTTATGTAGTGCGGGTCTGGGAGCAGGGCTTAGTGCAAGTCTGATTGTGGGTATGGATCCGCGTCTTTGTGTGGATTCGAGTTTTAGTGCAGGTCTTAGGTGGGTCTGGGTATGGGTCTTCCAGTAGTGCGGGTTGGGTTTTGGTTCAGGTCTGGTTCTCAGTCGCTCAGTTGTTCCAGAACTGCCCTTAAAGTACTGCAGTTTATTTACAACAATTGTCTTCAGTTTTGACTGGTTGTGTGTTGATGGTGACTGCTGTACTGGAGCAGAGTTTGAGTTTTGCCTCTTTGTGTTAACCTGTTCCATCTTGAGTGTTGTGAATGCTCAGTGCGTTTGAAAATTGAGAATGTGTCATGTGTTCTGCAAAGAGTCTATTAGAGTTTTGGAAATTGTGTGTTAATTACAAGTTGTGTTTAGACCAAAGAGTGATGTTTTTGAGAAAAGAGTTCAAGCAGTTGATCAGTTGGTTTGGAGAATGGCACTTAGTGTTTTAGCAATTGGGGAAACTGTGACAGCATGAAGCAGTCTTTGACACATTGAGTTTGTTTTCAGTCATCTTCCTTTCTAAAACGTGACAAACAGCATGGCAGCATTGTGGAACAAATGCATGATCATACCAGAAATGTGTTTCTTTTGTGTGTTGTCCACATAGTTCACACATGAGTCAAACATCTTCAGACATGATGTGTGCTCTGGAACATTCTTCTATTAGCCAATAGCAGTCAAACTGTACAATTTTATTTATTCAGTGGCTCGCCGCTTTTCTCCTTCAGAATCTGCTGGAATTATCGTGTTGAAAAGTTACAGTAAATCAAAAACATAAACACTGGAGTACCAGTGTTAATGGGTAACCAAACAGGGTAGATGGAGGCTAACTCAATAATACAGCCCACATTTGAAAATGCCCCCCCAAAAGGGGGGCATTTTGACAAAATATATTTTATGGAGGGTAAAACATTAAAAGCTATTTAAGGTTTAAGTTGATTTATTCTGGAATAATATTCCTGCCTTTTTATTATTCATAATTATGTTTAAAAGTTACGGTTTAAAAGTTGTATAAGTTTTCATTCTGCTAGATTTTTTTTAAACTATTTTGGCATTTACTAAGATTTTTTAGGCTATTTTGGAGTTTAGCTATTTTCTCAGCTACATGCTAGCTGTTTTGACTAACCTAATTGTTTTTTTTTTAGTTTTTATAAAATAATTTGGCATTTAGCTAATATTTTAGCTGGCTATCAACTTCAGCTTTTCAGCAATCAACTTCAGCGTTTTCAGCTATCGGTTTCTATCATCTTCAGCAGCCAAATTCAGCTTACAGCATTCACACTAGAGTTATCCCAGGTAATGTTATATATCTAGTTTATAATTATGTTAAAAAGTGATAATAATAATAATAAGCTTTATTTATAAAGCACTTAAATTGTCCATAAAATCCAAAGGGCTGTACAATCACAGAATTTAAGCATTTTAAAAATAATGTTATGGTTTTAAAGTTTAAAAAATGTAGTTTTAGAGTGTTCGATAAATGTTTATCCTGTTCGGCCCGTGACTTAAGGTGTGTTTTGGATTTTTCCCCCTTGTGTGATTGAATTTGACACCCCTGCTTTAAAGGGTTAACAAATCCATGCTTGTTGCTCTGACTGAGGTTCAGGAAAGGACTTTTAATGTGCTGCATGGAAACGTATTTACTATAAGCTTTTTGTTTTTTTGTTCCCATATCGTATGAAACAAGCTGGGATAGGCTCCAGCAACAGCGACCCCAAAAGAGGAATTAAGCAGGTTTGTGAATGGGCAGGTGGATTATACGAGACAAACTTTAAACCGTCAAACAAATGTCTTGGCATTGAAATCATGAACTTTCTCCATTCCTCTGCTGTCTGGCTGTTTCAGACACAGTCCTGTTGAGTTGAGTTGAGTGGTGCTTGGAGCTGAAAATTCCACTTTTTCCTGCCTCGGTCTTTGTGTGAAGCGTCTTTCTGTGTTTAACGGCTTCCTTCAGAGCACAGTCTCTCATTGTAATTGCACAGCTTTTAGTCCGCCTGCATGTCCTTAAGCATGTGTGCCCTCTTTTCTCTCTTTTTTATTCTTCTGAGTTGTTGTTGTTTACCACAACTGCAAAGTGAAACCACCAAACTGAGCAGCAGGAATCAGGTTACAGCGCTGTGTTCATTTCCACAGGGAGTGAGTCAGCGTGTGACTGATAATTCCTGCGAGCATGTGACAAACCCTCCTGTGAGTTCATATAGATTGGTGCACATTTTTGATGTGGGTCACAGTGAAAGAGGAAAACCCCTCTGGCCTCTTCCATTCACACAAAGTGCCCACCTCAGCTCTCATCTTCACTCTCCCCATTATTTTTGTTTGTCATTGTGTTTTTGTTTCATAGTTCTTGTTTTTTTATTTTTTGATTGTGACTTTCGGATCTTCTGGAAAAAGAAAAAAAAACATATTAAATGTGCAGAATGTCCTTGTTTTTGGTGAGATTACATGTTTTTTTTTAAAACAAGAGTCCCCCAATGTACGCCCCGTGGGCCGGATCAGGCCCACCACCAGCCCGCCTGCAGCCCGCCTCCACATTTGGCCCGCCCCCCCACACACCATCAGAAATACAGATGGAGACTCACATAGAACCTGACTTTTTATTCCACCCTTCTGCAGTCTGAACTATGATGGAGAGGAGAGAATATTTATTGGTTTAATAGTGATGTATTCACACTATAGTGATTCCCTTTTTCTTGATTATTTTTCTTCTGTACGTTCTGTCCATAGCTCTTCGGCTCATTCAACTATTAACATATTCAGCTCTTTTTATGCAAGCTTTTTGGACTCTTTTGGCAGTTACTTAGGATTTTTAGGCTGTTTGGGGTTTTACAAATACTTCATCTACATGCTAGCTGTTTTGGCTAATTTAGGATTTTTTCTGAGCTAATTTGGCATTTAGCTAATATTTCAGCTACATGCTAACTGTTTTGACTCATTTTTAATTTTGTTCAGTTTTTTTAGAATAATTTGGCATTCTGCTGATATTTTAGCTAGCAGTCAGCTTCAGTGTTTTCAGCTATTAGCTTCAGCGTTTTCAGTAACTCTTCAGCTATCAGAACTAGCATCTTCATTCAGCTTACAGCATTCACACTAGCATTATTGCAGGTAATGCTATATATCTAGTTTTTAAAATGTTTTGGTATTATTTTTTTCTATGAAGATTACAGAAATGAAATATTTTAAATGTGGCTATGTGTGGCTTTCTGGAATACCATAAATGTTTCCATTTAGGCTGTGATTGTAACACTTTTTCTGTTAGCATACAAACTGACCCCAGTCTCACAACAGAGAAGAAAACAGTTATTTAGCCCTCACAAGAAAAAGTTTGGGGACCCCCCATGGATACTAAGTTTCCTGTTTATCTGAACCCTTCTTTACACCTCAGGTGAAAACTGTTGAGGAACCATCAGTTTTTATTTTGACGTGGCATTAAATGCGTTTAGAGCATTGCATTCTGGTTAAAAATCCTGTTCTTGCTGTGGTGTCTGTGTGCAACATGACATAACCTTTGCTGAAGTGCAGCTCAGGTGTTGTGAACACCAAACTCTGAAGATGTTCAGGAGCAACACAAACAGCTTGTGAATGTGACACCCCGGCTGTGTGGCTTTACTCAATCACCCGTTCGCACCCACGCTCAGTCACACAACACTTTTTATTCTGCACCTGCAGTGGTTGTTGTCAGACACATTCACACACCCATGAGTACATTGTGGGCGACGTGGGGTTCAGAATTATTCTGGATGAGTGCTCTGTCGCTGAAAAACAAGTTATGCCCTTGTGGATCCTGTTTTTCATCCTTTACATTTGTTTTCCTTTTACTCTGCTGCCACCGTGATTTATTATTTTATTTTTTTAAGATACATGCTTTGATTGAAAATGTGTTTTTTTTTTGTCAACTGATTTATCTGCAAACTGGAAGTTACCATTCTCTCTCAGAATGTTTCTTAGTTTATTTAACCCTTTAAACCGGAGCTCCAGTGTTTATGTTCTCTGATTTGTTGTAGTTTTTCCACCGTTAACAGGATTAAAAAATAAAAAGCTCAGTTTATTTTTAATGTTTTACGTTTTTTTTACATAATTGCATATTACTTCAACATCCTGTTTGACTCCCTTGCATTTTATTTTGAAACCAGAAGTTGTTGACAAACTTCTGTTTTTTTTATTTTTGAACATAAAATAATGTGTCCAATTTACAATAATGAGTAGAATCAAGAGCACCCGCGTTGCGGACGTGGAGCAGTCAACCTGTGGTTGGAAGGTTGCAACTTAATCTGTTAATCGGGGTAGAAAAGCTCTGTATGACTCTGCTAATCAGAGACTTGAATCATATTTTAGAAAAGATTTTAAAATATCAAGATTTACATTGTTTTTGTCAAAGTACAAACTTGCAATATAGTGATATCACTCAAATATTGTAAAATATCCGTACAGAGTTTCTACTCCTGGGTTGTTTTCATTATAATTTTGTCAGTCTGAGTGTTTAGGACAGAGGTCTGTTACCTGGAGCTCTAGAGCCACATGTGACTCTTTTATCCCGTCCATTGGGGCTCTCTGCTAAAAAATAAATAAATAAATAAAGTAAAACATAAAAAGCTTTTAGTTTTAAAAAGTAACTTTAAAGAAAAAGTAAAAAAAAAAAAAAGTAAAATTGCTTTTTTGGCTAAATTGTTATCCACTGAGGTTTTTTATGCTAATGTAGAGTGTAGCTAATATTTTAGCAGCATGCCAACGATTTTGACTAATTTTGTTTACTGAGGAATTTTAGGCTATTTCGGAGTTCAGCAGCAATTTGAGCAACGTGCTAGCTGTTTGGCTAATTTGGAGTTTAGCTCATATTTAAGCAACATACTAAATATTTGCAAAATTGGCATGTATTAGGGATTTTTAAGCAATTTTACTAAAAAATATTAAGAAATGTAGGTGAACTTCAGCACTCTTTCATTGTTCTTTAACAAAATTTCCAGTCATTTAGCAAATGTAACATTTTGCAAATAGCTTTTGCATTTTCAGCAATTAAAGTAAATTGTGTCACCATTTTCAGCAAAAAGCTTCAGTATCTTCAGTAACTGCTTTCAGCGAAAAGCATTCACACTAGCATTATCACAGGTAATGCAACTCTAATTTTAGTTAGATTCATGAATTTCTGACTAAGAAGCACCACAAAAGTTTAAAAATATGTTTTTCATTTCTTATATTACACTACCTACCACTAGATTTGCTCTATCGAGGTGATCCTATGTGGGACAGAAAGGCTTTTCCTTTGAAAGAAAGTCTTATGAACTTCTGTTAAAGTTATAAACTGTTTAATATTTGGAAAAAAATCTATTTTTTCTTTAAGTTTATGTTTTTTATGCCATGAAAACAATAGTTAATTTATATTTATTATAAAAATCAAAATAACATAGATACAAAGTAGCTTTTTGTTTCCTAAAGGTGGCTCCTGCTGGGTTGTGGTCAGTGAGAAATCAACCCCAACGGCTCTTTAAGTGTTGAAGGTTGTAGACTCCAGGCTTAGGAGATGTGAAGCAGCTTTCTGTAAGTCTCTGGGACCTCTGAATCAGCAGCTGGTAGGAAAAAATCCCTTTAAAATCATAAAGGGACACTTATGCCAATATTTCATCAAATATTAAGGAGTGTGTGGCAGATTATTAGGGTAAAAAACAGCCGTAGTTGCATACTTTCTTTCCTTTTTTGGCTCCATCTAGTTGAGAGCTGTTCAGGATTGTTTACTTCTACATCCCAAAAGCTTCAAATATAAAGATTCAAATGTGCTCACAGAAAATGCTTTTATTTATTTTATAATTTTAAAACATTAAGAAAATATGCAGAAACGGTCGGAAAGGAAGATTGTTTCCAAATATTCTGATGTTCCCTGGGGATTTTTATCTTTTTGGAAGTTTCTCTGATTTCTGCTGAAAGAATTCAGTGCAACCCTCATTAATAATTTGCTCTGCAGACAAATACATCGATCTCCACACCTCCAGTTTTTCTTTCTCCTGTATTATCTTTTACTTTGCTTGTTCCTCGCCTCTTTTTTTCTGACTTTCAGCAGTGTCTTCTGCCTGAACTGGTTATTTTTCTGTGATCTTCCTTGTGTCTGATTTTGACTTCTTTCACATCAACATCTTTTTTTTAAGTTTCGAATCATCTTTTTGTTTTGAAAACTGCAATCATTTCCTCTCGCACACACACAAGCACACAGTGACGGCTTCCATTAACCTGTAGTTCTTTACCTCCCTGCAGCAAAGTCATCAATATTCTCAATCAATTAGTGTATTGACCCGACTCGCTCATCTCTGGTCATCTTGCTGCTGTAATCAAAGTCTGCCCCTCTTAGAATGATCACAGAACAAACATTGTGAGCAGCTTGTGTGGACACACTAAACACACAGGTCCTAAATCTGCTGATCACAGCCTGGCTGGTATCAATATGTCCTAATCAATGTCAGTATTGATTAGGCTTAGTCAATTCAGGCTTTTTTGGTTTAAAAATAAATCATACATTGCATGCAGTCCAAACACTGATATTTATGTTTCCTTAAAAAAAAGACACAGATGTCAAACAGAGAAAATATATTGTTGCTGCATTTTCCTTTAGGAGATGCAGCCCCTGACTCTGTCATGACTGAACTCCCAGAAGTTTTTAGTTTCTCCTTCCCCTTGTGTGAGAACGATGAGGGAAGAACCATTTTAAAGTAGACTGGAATGTGCATCAGAGTAAACAGATTGAGGTTTATAACATCATTGTAACAGTTTGGTTGGTCATTGAGGAATATGCTGGATGAGTTACATGTCAGCAGTCCATGTTGATGTTGTTTTTCTTTTTGTAATATTGAGAATACAAATTCTCCTTGCTAGTACAGAGTTGGACCACTGATTGTAGAAACAACGATGGACAAAGTGAAGTTTGACCTCGCCCATAGAAAATGTCTTACCTCAGACTCTCATGAAATCAGGCCAAATCCATCATCAATGCTTCCTGATACAGACGCCTCCATTTTGGAGCCCGCTGACAGTGATTGGTCTGAGTGGGTCTGACTTTAAGAGGAACTAGTCGCCAATCATGAGTGAGCTTGTTGGAAGCCCCCCCCCACTGAAATCAGATCGAGAGATTCTGTCAATCAAACATTTGAGGCAGAGCCAGCAGGCACTACATGCTTTTACTGAGGAATCTGATTGGTCAGTTTTACTGTCACAACAGGGATTTATTGAGTATAAACCCCTGTTGTATTTAATACTAAGCTTTATTTATGTTGATTATGTTTTGTTTTTGTTTTGTTGGACCAGATGGAAGAAGAGGGAGACGGGGGGGAGGGTAAAGAGTGGCGTTTTTAGAGAAAAAACAAGATAGCAACAGAGGGAAAACAACATCATGAAACATCCAGGTCTAAATAGTAAACTAGAATGGGCGGGGCCTGTACACACACACACACACTAGTTACAAACATAATTGATGGTTGAAATAGTTTCCACATTTAAACTAGTCAAAATGTACACAATTTAACTGCAGCTCACATACTTAATCATACAAAGGAGTGATGTAAACAAAGCCCGACCAGGCACACACACTGATGGAGGTTGGAGGGGAATAGTTCTCGAGAGCAAGGACCGGAACACGCACCACCGAGACCTGGACACCCCCAGGCTCCAATGTAGTTTGATCCCCTACTAGATCTCGGGGATCCCACTCCCTGCGTGGGGAGGAGACCGCCAGGCCCAGGAGACCGGCACCCAAGAGACTAGACCACCAGCGGCCCTACATGTCTATGGTGCGGTTAAAATTGGCGGAAGGGGCACTGAAAGGACATCGAATGTTTGCTGGCAGTGATGTCCAAGCACCCCCCCACCAAGGGTCCTAAATGTCTAAGGTGCAAATAAAATCGAGGGGAGGGGCAAATCCATGCAGCGGCCACAGGAGGAGGGCCACTGGCAGGTAGTCCACCCCCCGCAGCGCACTGCAATACAGACACCCTCCCCTTCACCCTATTGCATGTTTGTATGAGGAAGGTTTCTGACCATTCTCTGTAAACCCTAGAGATGGTTGTGGGTGAAAATCCCAGTAGATCATCAGTTTCCGAAATCCTCAGGCCAGCTCGTCTGACACCAACAACCACGTTCAAAGTCACTTCAATCACTGTTCTTCTCTATTCTGATGCTCAGATTGAACTGCAGCAGATCATCTTGATCATGTCATGATTGGCTGTTTAGAAATTTGTGTTGAAGAGCAGTTGGACAGATGTGTCTAATAGTTTCTGGTGAGTGTATATTGTCCGTGTGCTTTTGTCAGAATGCTCGTTAATCTATCTTAAAGATTGAAGAATCTATTGGATTTTTTTTCCTCATTAAAAATTAAAATTCAATATTAACAAAATGTGAAAATGCTTGAACGTTTATTTCAGAAGTCTTCAGACCTGGAGTTTTTGCATTGCACCTGTATGTCATACACCTGAGTCCGTGAAATTTGTTCTCTGCATTTCATCAGTTTCTGAGGGATTGATGGACTGGAGTCATAGTTTTGCTTTGCTGCTTCATATTGCATTTTTCTTTCTGTCAAACTAAACCAAACCCTTTAGCTATGATGCCTCTAACAGCTTGATTGACAGGAGGAAGCCCAGGAGCAGGAGGAACACAACCAAGGCTAGAGAGGGAAAGAGAAAGCCAGATGAGTTTCATCTCAAAAAGTCACCATAGAGAGGGCAAAACTAAAGGCATTAAACCACAAACATAAAAACAACAACAACAAAGAAATCCATGATGATGTTTTACTATTTTGATCACATCACAATATTTACTGCAAGCGGGAATATCATGAAGAAATATATATATATATATATATATATATATATATATATATACCTGTTTTGTGATTATCAAAGCCTTGTACTGATTTTTTAAATAATTGAGTGTATAATATTGAGAATAAAAACTAACAAAACTATAAAACTTCTCACTCAGCAAGTCTGAAAGTCCATTAAATAACATAAATTGACAGAATAAAGAACTGATGGGTTTTTCTTATCTTTTAAATAGACCCTCAGAAAGGTGTGTGTTTTAGCACACAGTCAGTGAGGATAGTGTGTTTGTGTAGACGTGTGTGTGTATGTTTGTGTGTGTAATTAACAGTAAGAGTAGAAACACAGCATTAGAAGCGTGGCCTCCCTGTGTTTTTCTTCAGGTACTGGGTCTGCTCCACCATCAGTCCCTCCTCTAGTTCCTCCTCTCTGTTTGCAGCATTTCTATGTTTTGATATAATCAGATTATTGATTGTATAGAAGTACTGGATGGAGTGAGTGTGATGTCACCCAGGTTTTTTTGGTGATAATGAAATCTGCTAGCTCGTTATCATGAGTTATCATGGCGCAACCCTCTCTCCTTTTCCTACACTGAGACGTGGAGGCTGAGATGCCTGAGACTTGAGAATCTGCTTTAAACCTTAGTTTTTCTGGTTACTACAGGCCATAACCAACACTGTACAACTTACACCAACAACTCTCAACAACAGCAAAAAAATAATAATAATAATAATAAAACTCCCCAAAAGTTGTTTTTTTAATCTTTTTGTTGTTGTTGTTGTTTTTGAGGAGCTAGCCTCCTCAAAGCTAGCCTCCTCAAATGCCTTAACACTAGAATTCCTAAGCCTGCGCAAATTCGCGCAGGGAAGAGTCCCCCCCCTCTCGTCCGAGAGCCCATTGTTGTGTCATGGTGGGTCACTGATGAGCCAATAACTTGCCCATGTATATGTTAATACAGCATGTAGTACCTAATGTGTATTTGAACTAACAGGTTGTGTGGGGGTTGGAGTTACCTGATGCATGTGGACAAGTATTGGCTTTC
>NC_050523.1:25651901-25666608 GCF_002922805.2 Oryzias melastigma | reverse complement strand
CACCAGTTTGTCATTTATTGTATTTGTCTGTGTTAAAAATACTTCTTTCACCTGCAAATTTAAACCTGATAATCTGCACTGTGAAAACCGGAAGTCATTGTTGATGGTTTAAGGTCATCACCACAACACTACTTTCAGAAGGGGAGGGGGGCATTGCAGCAGAAGCTGAAAGTTCCAGGGATTCTAGTGTTAATTCCATCTCATGCAACAGCCCCCCTCCCTTTATTGCCCTAACACTCCAACAGCAGGTTGAATGACAGAGCCCAGTGTCAGCGATCGTCTCTGCCTGGTGCATTCACTGAGCATTCATTGTGCTGTATGTTTTTGGTCATAAACAACATCCAGATCAGTCATCAGCCAGACAAAGAGCAGTTCAGAACCCCTTCATGAGTAGCAATATCGTAGATCCAGTTACGCCTCCCAGATTGGTGTCACCGGGAATTCGCTGCTTGCCGCCTTTCAAACATGTGATCCTGAGCTAATCTGAGGGGTTGCGGGGTTTTAATCTGACTCAGGGGGTGTGTCTGCAATATTCTTTTTCTACAGTTTCTGTGTAATGTGTTCTCACCTCTGTTTATCTGACATTTATTGGAGGCTAAATTACATAGAGTTAAACTGTTGGCTTGAAGCAAAGTGTCTGGCTTTCTCCACCTTATAAGTTTGTTTCACACATGTGTGCAAGTTATACAACATTGTTGTACGACTAAAGTTTGTGGGTTTTTTGTGTTTCTGCTGTTTTTGCAGGTTCACCATTTTTAAGCATTTATTTTTGCATTAGCTTGTAGTTCTCTTCATGACTTTGACAGTGTTGTTCCACCTGTAGTCTTGCGTCTCTCTACCTGACACTTTCCTGCCGTTCTGGCTGTTTTCCTGCTTTATTGCAGCTCTGGAAGTGTCACTGTGCTCTGGTTTATTGATTGTAGGTCAGCTTCTTTGTTGGCTGATCTTTCAGGTGTTATTAACTGGCTACTCTCTAGTTTGTAAGAAGCATGTCTGTTTTTTTACTGCACTGATGGACTCTGAATCTGCCTTTTTCATGGACCCTTCCCCTCACTCGGCCTCATGGGTGTACCCTCGTGTCCAAAGCCCTGATGCAGCTGATAGATGTCTGTTTGTTTCACTACTGAAGTTTCATATTTTTAATTCAATGGCTGTTGTGGTTTCAGCTGTGGTCAGTGCCATCCCGGTTCCTGCTTTGGATTCTGCACAGTATCCTGGTATTCTGCCTTCACCTTCCTGCGGCTTCACCCACAACAAGTTCAGCCTCAGGCCCATGCCTTTTCCCAGTCTGACTTTGGACAGAGGATATACTCCAGGTACTGTGAATTTACCACCATGCTTTTCAGAGGCACTGCTCATAAATGGATTTTGAAGAACTGCACTATTAGGTTAAAGTGAAAGCTTTAAGAAAGCTGTCTTTCTAAGACCCTATAATAGAAAATACAGTTATAGTAAATTATCTCATCGAAACAGTTATTAAGCAGGATACATTAAGCAAAGAGATATAACACTAGAGGTGTAGAGCTACATTCAGACTGTGCAGTTTGTTTTGTTTATTTCAGGAATAGTTTTATAAGTCATCGTCACCTGATCGAAGCAGCTATAGAAGTTTTTTTTGTTTTTTCTGTAACTCAGTGCTGCTAATGCAAGCAACATATCAAAGACAAAAGCCAGAATCTGATATTCTGAACTCATCAGTTTTGTGACACATAAAGTTGGTGAGGGCCAGAATAAAATTACCATTGAATTAGTTATTTTAGAATTTGTGTAGCATTCTGAGTGTGATTCTCAGTTGCATATTATTTTTATATTTTTTTTTATTTAATTTCTTCATCTTTTGTGCTGTCATTGTTAGAGGGGAAAATAAAAGCACACAGAATTGGTTAAAATATCCATCAAAAAGTATACATTTCTTAGCAAACTGATTTAAATTTCTGTGAACTAGCCATACACTGCTACAGTGGCCGAGTACATTTAAAACATAGAGTAAAAAGCCAGCCCAGTCAAGCTCAGTCTTTACTCTTCTTCGGCCATCTGGCTGTCATTAGTTTTAAGGTTAATTTCTTTGAGGGATAAATACTAAATGACCTGGTTGGAAACGGTAATTCAATAATTGGCTGATTCCTGGTTGCCTCTTGTCACTGATTTAACAACAGCAGAGAGACAAGAGAGGCTTCAGAGTCATTTAGTCAACCATCAAATTGCGAGGGCTGATTGCTGCCAGCAAAGAGGATGGTGATTGGGTTCTAGAGGGAGAAGAACATCCAAGAACAGGGATGTTTGAAGGCTATATTTACAATGACAGCACAATGAACTGCTCTAAATTTCAGATGTTTAACTGTATCTATGTAAACTGCATCTTGAGAGTCTTAATGAACTGCTAATTGTGGAATAAGTTTTTTCAAAGTAAAAAAAAAACAAAAAAGCATGGAATAACCCAGTGTTTGGCCCGTGTGCAAACACTCCATCCAGGCCTAATAAGTGCTTCCCCTTCTGACAGTCACAGATGATCAGATGTAGTGTTATACTGCAACAGAGTATCTGTCATTTGAACTGCAAAGGGAGTCTTCTAATTTTAGACTTTAGTCAAATTTTAGAGTTCATGATGCTATCGTCACTCGCTCATCTCGTCACACTTCTTTCCATCAACAGCTCTGCTGCACATGCACTAAACCCTCATCTGTTCCTAGTGTCTAGTTCAGGTTCTGGAGAAGAGAAGATGGTATCTTCACATTGACTGCAGTCAAATGAGCCGCCGTTCACATTTCTGTGGTCAAATCAGCATCACTGGATTTTTGGTGTGAGTTTCATCCAATACTTACGGTAGCAGGACTGAGAACGCTGGAAAATCTCCACCAGACTCCACGGAGCTTCTTGATGTGACCACGGAAATGTGAACGGCGGCTCATTTGACCGCAGTTGGAAAGGATTGTAAATCAATGAAAGAGCATTTTGATGTTAGCTTTGATTATTTTATCAAGAACTCTGAGAAACCAATGATTGAATGTATTGATCACAGTCAATAAACATTGGAGAATTAGCTAAAAGAGTCTTTGGTGAACTGGAAGGAGAAAGAATCAGGATTTTGGAGGAAGTTCTGTCCATGAAGATCTTCACTTCCTCGTCCAGCTGACATCCGGATCAGAACCATACGGCTGGACATTACCCAGATTGATGGATGTTTTTATGGAGCAGCGGTGAAGATTTATGATAGAGAGACACAGAGCTATCATATTCAGACAGGGGGATCAGGGGTGGAGCTACTCAGCTCCAAAAGCCACGCCCCTCAGAGGAGATTTTGGAAACAGAAGCTTTAGATCTTAAGTTTAAGGCATTTAGGTTGTGAGATTTGTTCAAAAACTTTATAATCATAATTAAAACATGTTTTTTTTTTTTTGAATCGTCATAGGGGGACTTTAACTACTATGCTTCTCTTTTCTGAGCTTAACTTTCACTTACTTCATGTTACTTCAGCTAAGTGGAACATCACTGAGAGTGAACATTGACCTCAGAAAGAGAACATTTACTCTGTAGAATTGTGATCATGCTGATGTTTGGTAAAGTTTTATTCTGGACTGTACAACTTCTACAAGAGGAAAAAATGTTTTTACTTACATCTCATGGCGCTATTGAAATTTTGCAAAAGATAAAGCTTTGTCATGTTTAAAAAAACTTGTCACAGTTTTTCACGTTACAGCAACACTGCAGCATAAATCAGATCCTACTCTTCATCAATCAAAGCTTCTGATTAGCTCCCAGCAGTGTTTGTGATGACAAAGCAACTTGAAGGTCTTTGTCCTCTCACTGTGGCTGCTTGTTAAGAGCCTTATTTCATGGACAAAATGTATACTTTTAAAACACTGATGGTAGAAGGTGGTCCTCGCTTCCTTTATAGCTTTTGTAATCACAGTAGCACTGAAAACATCTGAATCAAATTCAGTATATTCTGCACAATGGTGAAGATCCACATCACTGCATCAAAATAAACTGTGGATTTTCTTTCAGTACCCAATAGTAATCTCAGAAACATTGGATCCCTAAATGATGGACTAAATGGAGCTAAGGTGGTGTTCACAGGAAAAACAGTCTGTTCAGTTCATCTGAAGAAGACTTTTTGGAGCCCTGATCCTCGTCTCGTAACAAGTCATTGCTGCAGCTCACAACGGCGTCCATCCTAATTCCACTTCTCTCATTTCTAGCCCTGTCATCAGATGCAACCAGCAACCCTCTCCTCCAGCAGCAGCCGGCAGCGCCGCAGCCCGCCCCCCTGCTCCCAGGTTCCTCAGCTCCACCTGGGGAGCTTGTTCCTCCCGTTGGCCCCGTCCCAGGGGCCCCTTCTTCTGCTGCTGCTGAGGAGGCACAGGCCGGGGGCAGCCGGACCATTCCAACCGCTTGTGTTCGGCCCACCCATCCTCTACGTAGCTTCACCAACCCATTACTGCCACCACCCATGGGAACCATTGACCCAAAGGTGTACACCTCCATGTTGTCCCAGTCTGGTGAGTAAATCAAAGGATTTAAAATTCACACAC
This sequence comes from Oryzias melastigma, assembly GCF_002922805.2. NCBI lineage: Eukaryota > Metazoa > Chordata > Actinopteri > Beloniformes > Adrianichthyidae > Oryzias > Oryzias melastigma. The sequence continues at coordinate 25,662,076 of NC_050523.1, read as the reverse complement.
TTTCTTCACAGGTATCTAACTTAGAAAAACAAGAGCATTTTTTGTGATCATAGAGGTGAGGCTTTTATCTCTCTCCTTCATTTAACCTTTACTTGATCAAGCAAGAGCCCGAGTGCTCCAATTACCACGGTCACCACTGTCACTTTCACCTTCCAAGCTTTCTCCAGTTCCTCTCTGAGTCCCTGGTATTTCTCCAGTTTCTCATGTTCCTTCTTCTTGATGTTACCACCACTTGGTACTGCCACATCTACCACAACGACGTTCCTCTGTTCTTTATCCACCACTACAATGTCTGGTTGGTTCTCCATTACCATCCTATCCGTCTGGATCTGGAAGTCCCACAGGATCTTTGATCTCTCATTCTCTACCACTTTCAGTGGTGTTTCCCATTTTGACTTTGGGGTTTCCCGTCCATATTCGGAACACATGTTTTTGGATATTATTCCAGCTACTTGGTTGTGGCGCTCCATGTATCCTTTCCCAGTCAGCATCTTCCACCCTGCAGTTATGTGCTGGATTACTGTTGTGCATATATACACTTACTGGCCACTTTACTAGACACACCTGTCCAACTACTTGTAATTTTCTAATCAGCCAATCAGATGGCAGCAACTTAATGTGTAGAGGCTTGTAGACATGATCAAGATGATCTGATGCAGTTTAATCTGAGCATCAGAATAGAGAGGAACAGTGATTAAAGTGACTTAGAACATGGCAGGGTTGTTGGTGTCAGACGGGCTGGTTTGAGGATTTCAGAAACTGATGATCTACTGGGATTTTCACTCTCAACCATCTCTAGGGTTTACAGAGAATGGTCAGAAAAAGAGAAAATATCTAGGTATTACTCCTGTCAGCCAATAACAAGAAACTGAGACTACAATTCACACAGAACCATTAAAACTGGACAACACACTATGGTGGAGTTGAAAATGAATGAGAGTCTCACTTTAATTAGACTTTGCCTGCTTCAGTTTTAGGACTGAATTTCTTTTGATCGTAATAGATACTTTCACTGTGAGAGATCCAGGAAAACAAGTTGTTTGATTTTTTTATAGAATGTATTTGTATAATGGTGCATATTCTCCAGGCAATCTCCACTGTGTAAATAGCTGAAAGAGAGGGAAACCCTCTGAAATAAAAGAATAACTGGCTGTATCTTCTATCGGTCAGATTGGATTCAGTATTATTGTGTGAAATACCCACAGTTTTATACCAAACCTTTTCTGAAGAGTTGTGAGATTTAACAGTTAACCCTGACTCACAGAATAAATCAAAATGAATCCAAAGACTCTTTGTAGTTGTTTCTGAAGCTCCTGATTTTCTGTCAGATTCCTGTGACTTCCTTAGATGAATTCTCCCTGCTGAGCCTCCACTCTTTGTTTAATATTTTACTCAGGGAGGCTAAATGCATTTGCCTCAGGCTGTTGCACACTGTGTGTGTCTGTGTGCGTAGTTGATATTCTGTAACTGGCCTTGACATTTGCTGGAGGGATGGATGTGATCTGACCTGATCTCGCTCTGTTCTTGCTCAGGTTTAATGTTACCTGGCTGTACGTTCTCATGTCCAACCACGTCTTTCAACCTCCTCTTTGTATCTCTGTGTGAAGCCACAATGTTAGTGATCCAAGCTTGTCTGTTGAAAGTTTTCTTGTCCATCCTTTGTTAGTATTGATATGTATACATCATTTATTTATTTGGTGGTGAAATGTCTACATGTCAATGTTTTTACTCCTTTGTTTTTAGATTATGTCATTTTTATTAGACCGGTGTTTTTTTTTCAATGTTTATCATTTGCCCCTCATACTTTGTGCTTGAAATGGGTGCATATGATCTGTGTGTTGGTGGTGTGTGTTTGTGTGTTGGTGGTGTGTGCATGTGTGTTGGACTGTTTCCATGCCCAGGTGGCCTCAGATTAACATTGAGTTTTGGCTTCTGGAAACCTTCTGCTGAGGAGTCAGAACTCAGAAGCGACAAGTGCAGGAGACTCCTCAGTCTCGCTGTGACGGGCAGCCCTGACTAAACACAGGAAAGGACCTTTGTTCCAGGGTTTCTTGTGCTCTCACATGCTACAATCAAAACCAGAAAAGTTGCATTACCTGCGATAATGCAAGTGTGAATGCTTTTTCCTGAAAGTAGATACTGAAGATGCTGAAGCTTTTTGCTGAAAATGGTTACGCAATTAAATTTAGTTACTGAAGGGATTTGCTGAAAATGCAAAAGCTATTTGCAAAATGTTAAATTTACTGAAAGACTGGAAATTGTGTTAAAGAACTATGAAAGAATTCTGAAGTTAACCTAAATTCTTTTTAAAAAATGTAGTAAAATTCCTTAAAAATCCTCAATCCATGCCAACTTTACAAAAATGTTTAGTGTGTTGCTTAAATATGAGCTAAACTCTAAATTAGCTTATAAAACTAGGGCTGGGTATAGATTATAATGTCCAGAAACTTATCGATTCAACTCACAAGAGCCTGAATTGATTGGATTCCATTTTTTTTCTCAATTCCTTCGATTCTTAAATTCAATTCAATTTTGAGCTTCTACATTTATAAACATTTGTTTAGAAATACATTCATAATCTACTATGTGTTATGAATATGTTCATAATAATCTGATACAGCTCACATTCTGTATAATGTATTAGTGAAATAATGACATTGTTAAAATATGTTTATATACATGTTCATTTAGTCAGGATGTATGCTTAAATTGACTGAGCGTTAGCATTAGCCGTCATATGAGAAATTCCATTAAACTTTAGCATCAAGCTGGCGGGCTTGAACTTAATGTGCTAAATTGATTTATATTTTTATGAATGGATTATTGATCTATTAAGTTTAAATCGATTCAAATTGATTAATCCATTTCATCAACTCCAAAAACCTTTAGCAGATTAGACAAAGAAAAAAGCCAGTAAATTGCTTTGATCCCAGCTAAACCCCAAAATCGCCTAAAATTCCTCAGTAGGCTAAACTAAATTAGTCAAAAATGTTAGCATGTTGCTAAAATAGATGATAAACTCTAAATTAGCCTAAAAAAACCTCAGTAAATAACAAATTAGCCAAATGAGATAATGTGAATGCTAATATAACAGCTCAATGCCATTTTTCTTTTCTGAAAATGACTAAAAGATGAAAACATAGTCCATTAATATATATAGAGAGAGGCTTATTGCAAATCTAAGTAAAAATACTGTATTTGAAGAGTTTCTCATTCTTTTCCTATGGAGCATATTTTGCTTAATAAATCAAAAACTATAAAGTTTTTGAATCCCAAGCAGTAATGTCCTGAACGAGCTGAACGTTTTGATACCAAGATTGTTGAAATTGCTGAAGTTTGATTGAGTTTTACGTGCTGAAAAACTTACAGAAAGGAGCAGAAGAATCACTATAATGAATTCTTCTGAAGCATTCCCACAACAATAACAAGGTTTTTGGCTGACATTAATGGAACTGTCAACACTGAGAAATGATATGTAATACAGGAAATACTGCAGCTGCCGTGATGCATCATCACGCTCAGCAGAGCTCTTCCTCCTCTAAAAGTTCTTCACAGAAGCTCTAGATGTTGGCTGGTCACCTGTCGGTGTCCTATCAGAGGTTACCACAGCGAATTAGCTTTCACTTATCTGGATTTGGGTTGGCAGAGAGTTTTACACCAGATGTCTTTCCTGACACAACTCTGTATTTTATTTGGGCTGGGGGACCGGCACGGGGAGACCCAGACTTGGGCCCCCCTGTGGCTACATAGATAGGCAGCAGCATGAAGGGTCTTACCTAAGGACCCACACTGGAAAAAGCTCATTGCACCCCCTGGGGAGTGAGCCCTGGCTTCATGCACCAGTCCTGCATGCAGCCCACCGAGCCATAGATAGACCAGGAACAAAAGTGTTTCAAGCTTCAGCTTTTAAAACTGAAAAAAATAAAACCGCGTGAATGAAATAATTCTAATTGAAAGAAAGGATTTTGAACTAAAGTTGGTTTTATAAGAAGAGACTGTTTAAATGAGACTTTATTATTTCAATTGTTCAGCTTCAGCAAACCTCAGCAAACTTGTCTTCCATTTTATCATCTCAGGTCTCATTTTCTCAGTAAATCAAATTTGTAAAGCTGATCTGTGTCGAAAAAAGGCAGCAGTTACTCACCTAGATTGTCCTGAATGTGCTGTTTAATGGCCGCAGCTGTAATGGGATTGTCTAAAAATGTCTGATCCTGATGGAAGACATCAGAGCTACAGCTGGAGGCAGACAGAACCAGCTGTTTGAAATGTTTATAAGACTGTTTCCTGTTCTGAAGGAGATTCGGAATGGCTCATGAAAAGTTTAGGAATCAAATTACCAGTTAGTGTTCCATTTATGTGGTCATGAATGAACCATATTTTTTAACTACATCTTTTGCAATCACTTCAGTTCATGTTTTATTACCATGAAATGAATAAATTCACCAACTGACTCAGACTTAAGTCTACCAGATCCATCCGTCTACATTTAGATGAGAAAAGACTAACAAACATAAAAATAATCACTTTGCAAAAAATGTGTCGATAAAAAATAAATCTACTTGTGAAACTGCAGGTTTTATTTGTGAGCTCTAGATCCAATGATGACAGCATCATCTCTGCCAACATCAATGTGGAATTTAATGGTAGTGACCGAAATGATTTTGACAGTATTGATACTAAATTAATTCTAATGATTGACAAGATGGTTTACTTTTTTTATTGTGATTTTAAACACTAGCATGCAGAGAAATGGAGATGTGAAGACAGAAAATAAACAACTAAAATAGTTGAATATTACAAAGATATGACTAGGAAAGAACCTGAACCAGGACAAGACTTAAACCTGAAACCCACAGGGTAGAGGACAAGACACTGACATGAAAACCAAAAACTAAATAACCTGAATGAATCCTAAAGTAAAAAGGTAAAAATCCTCACACGTTTCAAGAAAAATCAATTAATCCGTTTGGCTCCTTCAAAAATGTTGCCTTAAAACTGAAATAAAAACATTTTTAATCGAAGTTTCAATCCAGACTTTAACCTCTCTTACTGAACATGGAATGAAGGACGAGAACCAGCAGCCTTCTGGATGAGCGGATGAGAAGCCGTCTCATTCCCTCCAGAGACATGGCGTCTCCTCAAAGACATGTTTCATCTTTAACAGTATTTACTTCAAAATCTTCTTGGGATCAATAACCCTTCTCCTTCCATCCTCATGTCTCTTATCGCTATAAATCTTTCCTCTGGCTTTGACCCAGAAACAGAGACGGACACCTCTGATGTGAACCCTGGTGGGCATTCGCACCTCCGCTCTGGCTTGTCTGGTCTATATTATATTTATTTATACACTCACCTTTCTGAACAGACAAGCCCCCCACCCCCAACCCACCAACCGACCCCTGAAGGGGCACCAGGTACCACGACAGTGTGCTCATGGCTCTCACACATTTAAGGAGCTTTTGGTTCTGGCAGATGTTTGCCTTTTTCATGGTTGTACTTTTGTTTATTCTTTGATTTGCATTAAAATAACATTTTCTTCTTCATGATGTCAAATCCCTCATGAGGAGCTTGTAACAAGAGTCACAGGAGGGAAGGGGTTTGTATTTTCTCCGTGTGGTGCAGCCTGTTGTGTGTTTTGTGCATCAGAAAGCTGCCTGTGTCGTGTTCCGCTCAGACAGCTGTTCCAGGTGTTTCGGTTCTTGGGGAGCAGAAGGGATGTTTATTGATCAGGAAGTGAAATAGTGCAGTGAAAGTAAAGATAAAGAGTTTCATCTTGAAGAAGGAGCCTCCGGATGTGTTCAGACTGCTCAGGGAATAGCCCCCCCTTCAGTAATCTTTGTGGTTTCTTTTTCCTTTTTCACTCTTAAAGAGACATTCTTCAGGATCCTGAATGGAGCTGGTGGGGACACAGCATTGGAATGTGTGTCAAGGTTTAGCTTCTTTCTTTCTTGTGTCTTTGGTTGTTCAGTGTTGTGGTTCTCTGTCTGGTTTCCTTCCCTACACCTCTTTACAGGATGCAGATGGAGTGGTAGCTGATTTTACACAGTAAAGTTTAGATGCTGATGTTATAAATGGTGGTTATTCAGACAGCTGGTTCAAGTCTTAGTTCCCTCTTTTAATGTTCACTTTAGTTGCGTGCAGACTTGTCATTTAGAAACATCAATAACATTATTGGGTCAAACTATCCTGCTCAGTAAGTGCATTGATGTCAATATTCAAGTTCTACAGCTGGACAGTGACTAATAACACTTTTTCTCTTTTATGGGTCAACTCAATAGTTTGGCCTAGATTTGTAAAGGGAAAACAAATAGCAAAGACCAACACATTCCCCAAAACAAACCCAAAGTCATGTTGTCAGAGTCAGAGCTCTGTCTCCCCCTCTGGTCACCGCAGGAGCAGTCTCCAGAATACTGACTCGCCTGACTCCATCTGACAACCTGTTTCTGAAGCAGCACACTGAGCCTAGCTTTATGTGAAGTCTTCTTTTGTGCCACCCTGCCTGCATTACCGAGCATTTCTATCTGGACATGATGTTCGGTCTCTGACCCTGCTTTACCTGCCCTGACCCTCACCTGGACTCTGACATCTCTATTCTCTTCTTGGATGATCCCATGTTCGTGATTGACCTCTGCCTGTCTGACTCTGACTTAGCTTTGTACACTTTTAGCTGTGTTTAGTTCCTATCTGAACTAATAACCCTGCTGCATGTAGAACCAGCTGTCTCCCTGTTTGTGACACGTCATTTTTATTAGATAACATACAATGAAGTAAGTAGCAGGCATTACAGTAATCACTTAAGGTGAAATTTGCTGTCGGACTCCTGAGATTGGATGAAAATCAAATAAGTATTAGCAAAAATCTCCTCTGAACTCTGCAAAATGCACAATTAAAATCCAGTTTCTATCAACGACAGCTGGTGTTAAAGTTCAAACCAGATTTATTAAGCAGAGTTTTGAGCTACTAGGTTTTCTTACTTTAACTTGTACTTTGTGTCTTAGATTTTATGCAAACCTTTTATGAGGGTTTCCTCTGGAAAGTTAAAGAATGAAGGTCAGCTCCAGCAAGATAAAGAGTCTGTGCAAATGAGAGGAACTCAAGTAGGATAGAACAGAGGTGTAGAAGACTGTGGTGAGAGCAGACATGTTGGTTCAGACCATAGACATAAGTATCGAGGTGTGACGTCACGCCTGACCTCGACTCTCACAAAATAAGGCCGTATTAGTCAGTGGCACCGCCATTTGGAACCCCTCGACAGTGATTGGTCCGAGTTGGTCTGAGTCACATTTTTAGAGGAAATACTGTCGTCTGTCATGAGTGAGCTTGTTTGAGTGAGCTGTCAATCAAGTATTCGAGGCGGGACCAGAGGGAGCCACATGCTTTTACTGAGGAATCAGTTTATAACTTCAATAACTTGTGATAAAAAAATCTTTAAAAACACAGGATTGGAAAGAAGATGTTAAGAAAAAGCTATACCAGCCAACCTATAACTACCAGGAGCAATATGGGGTTCAGTGTATCATCCAAGAACACTCCAACACATGGACGGGCAAGGCGGGAACCGAGCCTGAAATCTTACATTTGGAGGTCAATTGTTGTACCTCTGCATCCCAGAGTTTCCTATTCATTCATGACTCATCTCCAGGTCTTATTCGTGGTTTTTAACCCTTTACACCTGAGGTGTCGACAGTGAAGCTTGAACATGACATTTTTAACATACTGTAGTTTTTCAACCATTAACACAATAATTCCAGTAGATCTCGGGATCTGCTGGAATTATTGTGTTAATGGTTGAAAAGTTACAGTAAATCAAATAACATAAACTCTGGGGTTCTGGTGGGTTAAATCTTCAGTCTTGCCCCGCCTCCTGTCTCTTAAGTCTTATCCACACCCCAGAATGGTTACTAAGGTCTGCTGTACAGTCTATTGTGTCAGCAAAAATCCTAAAGAGCTGCAGACAGACATTTTCTTTGTAGTCTTTGATTGGTGAGCAGCTTCAGTCAGACCATCGTCAGGCAGTCAAGCTCTGATTAGAAGCACGGGGCTGCTGTTCACCTTTTTTCTTGATGTGGACATTATAACATTTTGATAGAAAGTCAATGAAATATTGTTTACTACTCTTAATTAAACACCTGCTTGGTTATTCTTGTTTTTTTGGTGGTTTGTTTATCTTTTATTTCCTAAAATCTGCATTTTTTTTGTTTCTTTGACTTTGGCATTTAATGTGACATTGGTTCCATTAAACAGTCACTTTTTCACTTACACAAATCCTCTTTGACCTTTCTTGTAAACCTTTTCAAGTACTCTCAAAATTATCTTCGGTGCGCATTAATTTGCCTGAGAAATTAAAGATGGCGTGACCATTGATGATTGCACCCACATAACTGTCTGTCATGGCTGTTCCTCTAGATCCGGGATGCGATTCTCTTTCATTTGGTCTGCATGTGAATCCTCTGTCATCATATATGGAGCTCAGGATTCACTCTATTACTGCAATAATTATATTCTGACCTCAAAAATCTGTTTAAATCATTTTGATGAGAGTCATTGCTATTCTCTTGATTATACTTTCAAATTCTGTTTGAAATCATTGATTATGCCATCCTCCAGTCTTAAATTATAGCTGACACTTGACCTTTCATGCTAAAATCCTTTCCTACCCATTGCCTTTCTGTCACTAAAAGTCCTGATTAACCAGAGCTCCAAAATCAGTGATTACACTCAGGCTGTGCCTTCAAATCATCATCAGAAACAATCAGTAATGCTCCCAGTTTTGATACTGATGTCAGTTTTTTATAAAGTGCTCAACCTCAGTTTAAAACTAGACTGCAGACTTCTTCAGAAGAAATGAGTGAAATACTGAACAATGTTTCTAAAAGGCTGGAAACCTCACTGTTTTCAGGAGCATACAGTACATGTTTTGAAAAGTCTCCTGTTTCCCTCAGGTGGGAGCCTGCCAAAGCCCCAGGTGAAGACCGCATCTTTGGGTCAGGCTGGGAAAGCTCGCTCCCCTCTGCTTCCTGTCTCAGTACCTACTGCGCCAGATTTACAAGAAGAGGGCGGAGCCAAGCTTCCAGAGGATTCAGCAACTAATGTAAGTGCAGGTTTTTTGGGTTTGTTTTAATACAGCAGATAGACCTACATTGCCATAGACTTCTATAATCAAGCTTCTGCTGGTTATTTTATCTGGTTGTCCAAACTCAGGTGTGTTAGAGACACGCCATGGAAGAGACTGATGGGCCAAAGGACTGGCATTGGTTGCTTCCATTGATATATATTACTGGATTGGCCTTTGCCTATTCGCTGCTTTAGACAGAGACGTGCGCGCGCAGGTGCCATTACTACCCATTGAGTCATGGCAGCAGAATGCTGCTGTTTCAGTGGAGGACTGGCAGACATCAACCACAAAAATCAGGCTGGCTTCCTCATTTCTTAACTGATTTTTATCAAATATGACTTAAAAAAAACTTGCAAAATGTTTGAACATGTGGTGTATTTACATATTTATCATCTATAAAGATTAATCTCTAAATAGTGCAAGAATTGAGCTTTCTACTGCTACAAGTAGTGGATTGTTGTCAAATTATCTGCTTCTAAATATCCATGATTTTGCCTCTGTGTTAAAATCTGTATGACTGAATTTCTAAATGCTTGTCACTCAAACCCAGAAGGAGGGAGATTGGGAGAAAGGAGAAATTCAGTGGAATGAATGACTGACAAACTTTAGTAACAAAGTAATTTCTCTATTAAAAAACCTCAAAGTGCCAAAAAAAACACCCTTTACCACATTTTCAAATGAAACTACAACAGCTTTTATTATTTTTGGATTACATACATGGTAAATAAATCTCAAAATTTACCTTCAAATACACGATTTCATATTTCTTTGAGAAGAAGTCTCCAGTTAGCATCTTTAGCTGATACAAGAAACATTTTTTAAATTTAAGAACATGGATCATAACATCTAATACACCTGCCAAACTGTTAAGATTCCAAACACAGAGATAATAACAGTAAATGTTGTGACAGGTTAAAGTTTACATCCACAGCTCCTTCACTAACATCTGCTCTCTGCTGTGTTTATGTCACTGCGCAGACAAATCGACAGGTGGTACATCTGTAAAGTGCTCGTGAGCCAGCTGTCTGGCTGCCGGTATCTGCAACAGCTGGTCGACATG
>NC_050523.1:25651684-25651890 GCF_002922805.2 Oryzias melastigma | reverse complement strand
CTTACAGTTTCTTACCAAAAAACAAAAACACAGCAACGGAGATCTTGGCCGCACACATCATGTGTTGTCACCATGAACTTACATCAGCTTTTGAGCTGGTTGCACACAAATACGTGTGAATAACAGAGGTGGGGACTCGAGTCACATGACTTGGACTCGAGTCAGACTCGAGTCATGAATTTGACGACTTTAGACTCGACTTGGAC
>NC_050523.1:25612570-25648198 GCF_002922805.2 Oryzias melastigma | reverse complement strand
TTTTACAGCTCCTTCTTATTAACACTTGGCTTCCCTCCGTGACTTATCTTGAAGACGCACACTCACATCAGTTATTCAGTGTAGTTCTTCCGACTGTCGGCCGCATTTCTCATCCCCTCCTCGTAGTAGCTTTCAGATCCGCGCCGTTCAAGCAGCCGCGCCGACAAGCTAACTCCGTACAGCAGCGAAGCAGCCGCGGTAAGTGAAAAAAGGGGGGGAATCCTCTCGGTTAAAGCGTGCCGTCGCGCCGTGCAGGTCCAGACTTCCTCGTCGCCAATTTATGTTATGTCGGGAAGGGTTGCGTGGCGTATATTAAATCACGGAGCCGACCACCTTCTGGCTGGTGAACCTTTTTATTGAACAGCTTTTGCCGCGCACACAGACAGGAACAGGAAAACACGACATGCCACAACACAGGGAAATATCCGGCTCCGCCGATGCTGTTGTCATGGTAACCATGACCTTCAAATACACCACACTAGCGTTAGCGTTAGCACTGTTTATTCTAGCTGGACTTTCTCCGGTCCGTACGACCAAGAAAGAACCTCAACAGTGACGCTACGGATTAAGAAAATTATGTGGGAACTCACTTACAGTTTCTTACCAAAAAACAAAAACACAGCAACGGAGATCTTGGCCGCACACATCATGTGTTGTCACCATGAACTTACATCAGTTTTTGAGCTGGTTGCACACAAATACGTGTGAATAACATCAGCATGCTCTAAAACATCAAACATTAATAAAAATATACATCTATGAACCAAACTAGCATGCTACTCGTGAGTTGCTAGCTCCCACTTTAGCACAAACTTCACTGTTACCAGCCTGATCTCTCTATTAAAATACGATTCCTGTCCTGAGATGATTCTTCTGATCCCGTTAGTTTGTTGTCATGGTTTTTGAAGTTGATTGCAAAACATTGCATCCTCTTTTGTGGTTCTTTGCGTACTTTTCGGACCTCCTCTGTTCTCCACTCAGGAAGACTCAATGCATAGTAATGCTGCACGTCTGTCACGTTGAATGTTACATGATTTCCAATCCAGTCATATTTATCAATATTCGCATCAACCTAAATGTTGTTATGGAAAAGTAGTATTGTCACAAAAATGTAGTTTCCTGTAATTATTTTTTTCTTGATCTAATATGAACTTTTTAACCTGATTACAATTATTTTCGGCATTATCTGCATTTATGATGGCGCAGTTTAAGTTTGTTAAGGATAACAACGGAAGTAGCAAGACTGCACAGATCTGATGCATGTACATCAGCTGGAAACCTTCAAAGCAAAATATATTCCTGTTAGATTGTGCTTCATGTGTTGTTTCTCCCCCGTAAGAAGCCGAATCAGACTCTGCACCTCTGTCACGGTCTGTTGTACCAGGTGTTCAGGAGTTATCTGTCTGTGGTAAATACCATAGCCAGTTTAAAATCCATCCGAGGCTGTCTCATTGGAATGTCCAAATGTGTTTCCAAATGACCCATAAATAGAGCAGTACAGAGCTTTTCTAAGCTTTCATGTCTTTACGTCCATTTGCATTTAGACACAAAAGCCTGAGAGTTGTGAAGTGTTACTGCTCTGACACGAGTACTACCAAAATACTACTGGTTTATTTTAGGAGCACGATTTAGATCAGTTTATGCTGCTTTACTTTCAGATTATGACTTATTTTAATTAAGTGTGAAGCACATTTATGTCTAAACCTTTATCTCTAAAATGTGTTTCTTTTTTTTAGGTTTTATTTGTATTAAATAAATGTGGTCCTTCCATAAATTGTAGAGACGTGTGTATGATGACACTGACTCCAGAGCAGCAGGACGTGTTAGCGGTGTGTGCTGAGTGGTTCTCAGGATTATTCTGAGGTTCACCCAGAAATATGCTTTACATGCTTGAATATCAAGATGCATGGACATCAAGAGCAAAGGTTGAACTTCAAAGCAATCACAATCTTGAAAACTGTTTTTCCTCTTAACCCTTATGGGGTCTAGATGACCTGTCTTGTGGGGTCCAGATGACCCCACTTTTAGTGTAAACATGTCTAGGATAGCACAAGGGTTAAATAGAAGTATTTCTAAGTTAACTTCTTTACATTTCTTTACATGCAGACGTGCAATCGGTCCTGTTAGTCTGAAGCTTGTTTTCATTTATTAATTACCATAAAACAGACATTATAGTTAATTTTATCTTTATTTTGTCACATTTTTAAATGGTCTTAAACTCAGCAGTGATGAGGTGGACTAAACAGGAAACATTAACTGGATTATGTTATTTGGATTGTATCAATCCGAGTAGCATTAACATTAATATAGTAAAATTACTCTTACTTTTTTTTTTCATTAGTCATTTACAGTCTGAGAAATAACATTCTGGTACACTAGAGTGGGAAAAATGTTGTATTTTTACTTTACTAACCAATGAGGGAGCAGTGAGCTGTCACAGTTTCAGGAAACATTTGATGGTTTGTTCCACAGAAACGTCTGGCCCTTCCTGAAACACAGCTGGGTCATTCTCTGAATTCGGTGAACTTTGGGCATCAGATGAAGGACTATTTAAACCTGTGAGGAAAAATGTTTTGTCATCTCAGACATGAAATCCCCAAAATGATTAGAAATGAATTTGTCATCTAGGTTGTTGTAAATTCAACCCCGTAACGGGATAATCTGGCTCTTCTATATCTCTTCTCACCCTGTACTCTTTTTGCCGTTCTGCATTTGATTTACCCATCCAGACAATGTCCAGACATTAATGAATTTTCCAACTTAAAATCTTAAAATCTTACTGGCCAGCCAAACAATAAATTTCAAATTTAAAAAATAAAGTGACCAATAACTTTAAGAACTTATTGAACATTAAATAACAGAGAAAAAAAGTGGTTTACTGGCTTAAACCTACAACACTTTAGCTGTAAAAAGTTACACCATTATTTTTGCTGGGTGATTTTTACTCATTATAATATACCTAATAAAAAGTATTTGTCATAAAAAATAGATCAAAATATGGCAACACATGGTAAATTAGAGTAGTTTTATATTATTTTTACCTGTGGTTTATGTAACGAAATGGAAAATAAACACATAGGAAAAAAGCTTAAAAATGACTGAAAACTTAGGAATTCAGAACAAAATAGAATAAAAAATAAAATAACGATACCGGAGACTTGGTCTTTGGACCACCTATTCCTGGGACATATGAGACCTCAGAAAAATGCAACATATTGAAGATCGTGTGAAAATCGCCTAGCGATAGTGCTCTAGGGTTAAGAGCAGTCCAACCTTCAACCCTGTTCCAATGATTCAACCCCGTTAACAGTTCTGTTTTTTGTTACAGAGTTGAATATTTTAGCTAAAAGTTGTCATATGTCTACATGACTTAGAATAGAGAGCTACATATAGCATGAGGAAAACAAGAAATTCTAATCATTTTCAAAACAATTGTTTACTCTTTCCCAAACATGTAACAGAGTTGAAAGAATAAATATTAATCTGATAATAGAATCTATGAAATAGGAAATATGGGTACAAAGCAGGCTAATACTTAGCTGTTTTTAGAGCATGAGCGAGAAAATATTCAGTGATGTCACTTCCTGGTTGCTGAAGAAGTTGGACTGAACCATTATTTTTGTTTTATTTTTAATATTAAGTGAAGGATTGAAAGGCTGCTACAGGGTTGAACAAAACTGATGATTAAATGGTGCAATTTGATAAAGATTTGTGTATATTTCTCATATTTTTAATATATGGTTAAAGTAAACAGGCAAATGATCATGTTAGCAGAAAGAACTTGAGGTTATTGGCTATTTTTATTAGTTTGTATACTGTGAAAAAGTAACTTTGGTTGGTGGGGACGTGCTCAGGGACCCATGACACTCAGAAAAATGCAATACATTGTAAATCATATAAATACTTTTCTTGGGTGAAAATCACCCGGCGTTAGTGCTCTATAGGGTTAAAATTCATGTTATGGCTTAATTTATATGATACACATTCAGGTACACCTGTGGGACACTAAAGTTCACTGATCTCAGAGAATCACCACCTATTAAAACAGTTCTACAGGTACTGACATGCTGTCTCTTATGTCTATCAAAAAGGTGCATTTCAGAGAAGTTTTGATCTCCAGCAAGAAATCAAACGACGAGTCTCGTAAAATTGCCTCCTGTAAAGTTTTCTTAAGGTCCTGAAAAAAATAACAATGCTGGAGCCACGATGTCGGGAAGTTTCCTTCTGCTGTAGATAACATTATTTGACGGTGAGGTGAACGCACACTGACTAGCATGTGCAACGAACCACCTGACTTCAGTTACTTTGGTTTGAAAAACTGCCATAAGAAAGAGTCCAAAGAGGTTTGGTTCAAACCCAAAAGCTTTGATGCTGACTTTCAAACAGGAAGTTATAGGTGACATGTTAAAAGTCTTTGCTACGACTCAACTGTGGCTTCTCACTGACAACCCCCAATCACCGCGTGGACACTCTGTCATTACCAGTGAGTAGAATCACGACAGAATCTCTGAAACACTCTAATTCCCCCCAGACTTGAAGAAATGGAGTTGTTACCAGTTGCAGCTTTGACGCTGTAATGAAGATTTAACAGATCTATTGTGAGCTGAGCTCTGTAAAGCAGCAGCAGGACGCGTGTCGCCAAACATCCACAGATTCCTGAGATACAGAGGAAAATGGGAGAAGAATCATGTTTGGATCACATAGTCTGAAGAGAGGACAGGAAGACATGCATCACACACACATGCACGCACACGTGCACACAGAGTCACCTACACAGTTTTGTCACTACACCTGTTTCCTTCCCTCAAGTGTGTTTGGAGGCTTTCAGCTGTGGAATAAAACACAGTTCATTAGCGAGCAGAAGAGAGGACGAAGAGGGGAAGGAGGAAGTGGAAATGAAGAACAACAAGGTGGAAGAAGAAAGAGGAGGGGAGGGGGATTGCATAGATGGAGGAAAGGGGTGTAAAAAGAAGAAGAATGGTGGATGGGATTATGGTTACAAGGTTGAAATGAACTGCAAAGTGAGAGGGTTAAGAAGGGAGAGGCAGATAAATGACTCCAGGGATGATAAAAAAATAAGGAAGATGAGGGGAGAGGGAGAAGATTGCAAGATCGTTTCAAATGAAAGGGAAATCAAAGGGCCAACAAAGGCAGACGGAGGGGAAAAGGCTGCTTTTTAAACAGCAAAGGGACTGAGAGGAGGATAAGAAAAAAAGGAACACATTTAGGTGAGATTGAGTAATAATTGAAACATGAAAGCTCAAAGACAATTTAAAATAAAAGATGGAAAGAGATGAGGAGCTGCATGCCAGAGTGAAGAACAATCAGATGGAGGAATAAAACAGGAGGAACGAGGGAGGATGCACGGTTGATTTAGAGGAGAAGAGAGAAAAGCAGAAAAATTAAAGAGATAAACGACTAAAATTGATGTGGAGGGATGTTGGACATCGGAACTTGTTAAATATTCATATGTGGTTCCGTGACAAAAGAGGGAAGTGTCGCCAAGGCAACCAGAGGAGAAGAGGAGGAGAGAACATTAGGAAAAAGAGGGAGAAAGAAACAGAATGGGGGGAGAACAGTACTTCTATAGCAGCAGAGGATGTGCTTCAAGAAGATGCAGAGGGGAAGTGAGGACAGCATGTGAAAGACAACAGGACAGGAGAAGACCGTTGCCATGACGACATAAGTAGAGTGATGCTTTAGAGAGAGACACATATTGCTGGTGGAGGAGACGAAGGTGGGAGGGTACAGGAAAAGAGAGGAGAGAAATGGGATGAGAAAGATGAGAGGAGCTGAGACGGAAAATCAGCAGAGAGGCAGCAGTGCTGATAAGGACGAGTGGAGAAAATGAGATGGAAAGATGGAGCAGAGAAACCAGAGAAAGAGGGTACTAAAGGTCAAAGCGTCTGTCCGCTGCTCAGTCTATGTAATCGATTGAGTCTTTTCCCATCAGCCCCCTGGCCTATCCATCACACACACACCTACATTGTTAGTAGGCTGCTACACAGGCTGAATAAATCATGTAAGGAAGGCATAAATGAGCATGTATTATGTCGTTGTACTGCTGAAACACTGTAGGAGATGGAGGACATCACTTGACCTACACTTACCCGAAGAACGCTTTCATTATGTGTTCTCCAAGGAAAGGAGCTTCCCTGTCAGAGGAGAAACAAGCGATGTGTGTGTTTTCATGTCTCAACCCAGTTTTTATGGATGAGAAACGGCAGCACATTCATGTCCAGCTATGTATGTTCTTAACGGCCATCCCAGCTCGGGTCAGCCATTTATCTGACCCCTGTCCTTGTCGGAGTGAATGTGAACGAAGGCTGAATCTGAAATTGAAATTCTGCATCCTTTCTACTGGTCCTGGACCCTCTCTGGTCTCCTTTACTCGGAAATAGCTTTAATTAGTGCATTGAAGAAGCTTCTGAATTTCCTTCAGAATTCTATTAAAATAAAAGTTAAAGAGCTTTGTTATTTTGGGTAACAATCAACTATACTGTTTAATATATGATTTTGTACCTTGTACTGTTACACACAAAAATGAAAACAGTCATTTTTCCATTTTTATCAGCATCAGTCAACTGATAAGCATCATGAGGAACGGTGTCCTCTGAAGAGCAGCTGTTCTCTCATCTGCAGCCGTTGAAAAGGGTTTGTTCTTCACTCTGGAGCTGTTGTTCCTCCTGCCTCATTAGCATGTGGAGGGGCAGTGAGGTCTCCTGATAAATTCATGCGATAATTCCCTCCAAGTCACCGCTGTGACTGCCTGTGGTTGTAGTTCTGCATCCTGAGTTTACCCCGTAGGAGAAGTGGAAGAAGAACACAGAGCAAATAGGGCTGGGCGAGATGGAATTTTTACATCTTGATATACAGTTTTAGTTCTTTCCATATTTTGTGATAACGATATATATCACGATATAAACCAAATAACTATATTTGTTAAATTTGAACACTCAAAAAAGAAATGTGTAATCATCAGCAGGTTGTTTAGATTTACAGTAAATATTTATTTCCTGTTATACTTTCAACATAACAGATGAACTGAACATCATGCAACTAGTATGTTTCTTAATATCTTAGGGGAAAATAAATAAATATATATATGACTAAAGTGAAAACAGGTTTCAGAAGAGAACATAAATAAAATACACCACTAAACTGTTTCTTCAGTTCCATTTATAAAACAAAGCATTAATTCTACAATGAAATTCTAATGTTTTCAGGCTTTACAGAACAAACACAATATGCTAAAAGCATATTACACAAATACTTTCAAAAAGTTTTACTTTTTGAACTTCTTTATACATTTCTTTTAAGAAAATTAAATTGGATAGAAGTCATTTATGAATGCAATGAACATGTCTGTAAACTCAAGTTCAATCGCGCTGAGAAAAAATTGAGAGATTTACCAGAGATTTCCTCATTCTGCCTCCAAGTGATTACATTTATATTAAATCCGAACAAAAAACGGCCTGATAAAAGGTTTGGACCATTGATATTCTATATATTTCTGGAGTGCTCTCATGAAGAAAGAGGCGGGAGGTTTTCCACATCTGTCACAGGTTGCAGTTTTTGTGTAAGACCCGTGAATTATTCTTGTTGCATTTATTCACCACATCTTAAAGTCCAGTCAGTAAAATATTGTCTGACTGTAAACTGGTCCGTATTGACATACAGGCCTCACACGGAGCAGCTCGTTAGCATCATGCTAACCATAAACTTACGGTGTCTCGTGAGTGTTTGTTTACCTTCCCCGTAGACAAAGGGAGTGAGGAGGTCCAAAAACATATACCAATGACAGCTGATAAACATAACTAGATGGAACATTTACTCACCATGTGGCGACTAACTCTAACTTTTACTCGCCAAAGAGGAGAAAATGCTTGCTACTGCCGCCACCAGAACTCTCACCACCTGCTATCATTCTACAGAATCTGCTATGAGCCACGCACAGACAAAAGTTGAGTGTTCTGTGTCTCCTTTAGGGATGCCACGATGCTCCCTCAGAAACCACCGTGTGTCACACCATCAAACCTAATGGTGGGAAAAGGGAATCGTTGCAGAATGCTTGAATAGTTTCCACACGTGTGGCCTCCTTCACTCTGATACAATAATGTTCATATGTTCTCAAAGCTTATGTGGATCATCATGTTTTACAGTAGGACTGAACACACCATATCCTGCCTTAACTGACTTGGACATCTCTTTCAAATTTCTCAACTACAGCTCAAAAGTTGTGCATAATAAAGCAAATTGTAAATTCCGTCATATTTAGTTCATAATTCCTCTGCAGCCAGTGTGCAGGATCTGCAAACACTAGAAGAACAAGGGAATCAAAAGGGTTAAGATGCGTGAAGCTCTCTACCGTGGCAGAAAACCTTTACATTCAGTTGTTTGATAAAGGACACTTTGTCTCAGCTCTGGGATTCCTCCATGTCTCACTGATCTCTTGGGGTAGCAGGGTAGAAAGCTTGACTTCAGGCCCCGGTTACCTGTCTGTATGAAACAGTCACTATGTGCTCTGCTAGCTCTGCTCCATTGGAATGGATTTTAGACAGATTATAGAGGATTGTGAATCCAGGTCAACAGGCCATGAGAGATAGCAGAATATCACACAGAAACATGGAGCATCAACAGACATTTTATCCCATCGATGAAGCATTTATGACTCGGTGAAACTCTGCTGCTACGGGTCAGCACATAAGACCAGGAGGTCACCAGGCTTTAACTGCACTTTTTTATCCACTGTTGTGATTTTTATAATAGACTTTTTGTCTGTCTAAAGCGGGAACTCTCTGGCAGTCCAGAGCTGTGAGATGAGCTTTTATGATCTCATTTTAAATGAAAGCAGAAGGTCCAGAGGTCACTGTGTCTATTATACAGATAAAGACAAGCTCTCAGGAGCTGTTTGTCCTTTATATCCCTTTCATGTGAGTCTTCACCGTTGTCATGGGACCTTTAGAGAAGCCACACTTGGATGTTTAAAATTTCAGTCAAAGTGAGACAGAGATGATGTGATGGAAGATTCTTATTTGAACCAGCTTCGTCTCAACCAGACTACGTCACTCAATCAGCTTGGAAATTGCATTTACAGAAAGATCCAGCAGCTTCTGATTAAATCCCACTGTCATTGCCAAAGCTCATAGAGGACAAAATAGAAGAATGGACTAAATGGACAAATGAGCACAGTCAAAGCCTGCACGGAGCATTATTAGGTGAAACATAATACTGGTGTAAATTACTTGTGACAGGCAGACATATTAGATCTGGAGTCTGGTTGATGCTTTAAAAGGAACAAATGCTTGGTAAGCTGGGTTAAAGTTTAATGCTTACATGTTTATTTATATAAAATCCATATTACAATGTTGAAGAATAGGCTTTAAAATTAAACATTTGACTCAAATTACCCGTCAAAATATTTGAAGTCTGTAAGAATGCTTTGAAATGGAATAAAAATAAAAGTTGGGCTTTGAGTGTCATTTTAAACCAGGTCAGTGTGGTTAACTAGTGAACTGGTTGTAGCTGGTGGAGGGAGATGGTTATGAACAGTTTGTGTTCTGCTTTGATTGATCACTACTGATGTTTCTAATGGGGGCTATGCAGAAATCCATGTTCGCCTAGAGGGCGTGTTGAGTTGTCCTGAGGCAGAAACCAGTCGAAAGTTTAGCCTGCATGACCGTCAGCTCTGGTTAAAAGCTTTAACCGGACCGGACTGATATCGGAGTTCTCAGATGTGGATCAATAATTTTCACATTTGCCTCAAAGGTTTATTCATTCAGAAGAGAGGATGTTCTACAGGATAATTTAGAAACCCAATTAAATCCAGTTTGTAATTTATGATTTTCCTGATTGTGGTTTTTAAATGACCAGGCAATTACTAATTATGAACGTATTTTAATATGTAGCTCCGTGTGTTCTTTTTCTGAGTCATTTGGGTACAAACTAAGATCGGTAAACATTTATACGAATGGCGTGTGGTGAGGTTCACGGCTGCTGAGGCACTGACGTCATCAGTCAGATTTACAAACATATGAGCCCTACAGAATAGCTTATTTACCATTTCATTTGTAACAGTTAGTGTGGTGTTTAAATGTTATTTCAAATTTTTTCTTCCATATACAAACTGTAGCTAAGAAAAAAAACTTGACTTACTTTTACTTGTTGTGTTCTGAAGAAACACATGAATAACCTGTTTGTAGAAATCTTCCTTTTCTTTCTTCAGTTTAAAAGTCTCTCAGTCTCAGTGGAGATTAGTGACGTGTCAAAACAGTTCTTGAGTTTAGGGGTTTAAAAATGTAATCCTTCATTTGGACAATTATGCTAAACAATACAGTTTTTCCTCTGTATCTTATTTTTCTTTTATTTGTGGTTTCACGCATTTGCGATTTTTTTTCAGTCCCATGACTCTTCCAAGCACCCCACCCCCCACCCCAGTTCTTTTATGCTGCAAGTAATTCCATTATTCTTGAGGCACGGTGTCACATTCTCTGCATGGGCTGACCTGCGTCCTCTGCCGTGAGGCACCTGTACTGCTGTCCCCTTACTGCCACCACACGAGCATGAGATCTTCCCGGGTAACCTCTAACTCACGTCGAAAATCACAGAAAAATCATAGCTTCTTCTTGAAGCCTCCGCAGCCACGATGCGGCGTGTAAAAATGTAACCGTTGTGTCTCGGTTACAAATGCCGCCATGGGACCACCTGCTGATTTTGCTGTAGAACTTGCATTTAGGTTACCACACTGTGGAATTTTGGAATATGTGATTGACTGTACACTGATTGTATCTTTTTTCCATTTTAATTCTACAGTATACAAAATCATTTGACATAATTTATAAAAATCTGAGGTAATCTTCTATTTTAAGGATAGAACAATTAAAAAAAAATTGTAATTTTGTTGTAATCCCAACATTTTTATGTTTCTTACTCTTTTATGTATTTGTTAAAATTACATTTAGGTATTAGTAAAGGCTCTTTTTTGTAAACTTTTATAAATATTTGTAACTTTTAGCACCAACATGTTTTTTTGGTTGAACTAATGCAGCAGACCTCATCACTTCAACCACCTAGTAATGAAAAAAACACTTATTCAGAGACCGGTCTGCTTACTGTATGTTGAAAGCTTTTATCAGAAATGAAAGATTTGCACGGGCACCATCCACGCTGCGGCGTTCCTTTGCATCCATTTGAAGAAGTTGCTCTGTCACAAAACCTTCAATCTCGGCGTGAGCGCTGCTGTGGGCCTGGATGGCTTCTTCCAGCATTCTGAGGAGAATATTGAATATGTTCTTTACAGCTGCAAGGACAAGCTGTGCATGAAAGACACGCTCAATACTGCTCTCCAAAATAGTGTGATTGTGAAAGATGTGCACTCGACTGGAACTTCCTCACACACATATAGTTGCAGGTGCTTGAGTCGGTGTGCTCACAGGTGACAGCTTGTACAGCTGGACAGAATGCACTGTTACCCAGTAATCACAGAGTATGTGAAGCTTTAACACACTGCCAGCCGGCCCTCTGAGTTCTGAGCATCATCTCATAGAAACCTGATGTGACAATGATTGTTCTACCTTTGAGTTTGACCGTTTAAGAGAAGCGGTGGGCGCTCTGCATCCGCTTGATCTTATTCCAGCTGCCTGCACAGTCAACAAAAGTCACTTTTGATTTCAATTGCACTTTGGAAAGTGTGTGCTGCAGTGTCCTCTGTGCTTAACAACAACAATAAGTGGACATGGCATTTATTTAAAAATGTTCTGTTCTGCATAAAAATGAGACATGAAAACACTTTGATTTATGTACTATTCTCACTGGTGTTTTGTAATCAGTTTCTAGAGGTGACAACCTAAATATGAACATTTACGATTGCTTAAAGCAGATCCAGACTGTTCCATTTTTCTACAAATTATAGAATTTTGTCTATTTATCTTGTCATAAAGAGTAAAACAGAATGTCCAATTTTGGATAAGGAGCAATGGGTTTGGACCTTTGGAAATGGAGTGAAGAAAAATGTGTTTGGTAGATCAAATCTAAGGCCCGATCCGAATTCTTCCCTTTCCCTTCCCCTCCATTTGAAGGGGGAGTTTAAGTGTGTCCAGGAAATGTATTTTGTAAATCCAAACCTCCAAACGGAGAGATATGAAGTCCACCATTGCAAGGCTAAACCACGTTGCGCTGAGAAGCGCTTTTCCTCACGTGGGTGTTCTCTGAACAGCAGACGTTTAAATAAATGTATATAAAGAAATTTAAATGTAAGTTATTACTTTTTGTTGTAGCATGACCTTTTGAAAGGTTATAAAACTGCTGTTATTCTGTATATTCAAGCTCTGGTTGCTCCGCGCTAAAGCTAGCTGACCAGCGATTATTCGTGATGTCATTGAACAAAAGTGACGTCCGAAATATGAGACACTATTTATTCATAACTCTCCGTTTGGAGGGATAAATGAAGGGCTAGGGAGAAGGGAAGAATTGGGATTTGGCCTAACATAACAAGCCAATAGACTCCACAAAACCTCTTAGACACAGCACAGTAATTATTGTTGTCATGAATTGTTTGTGTGTTTTTTAAGTGTCTGCTGTTTTCAGTAGAGCTGTGGTAACAAGGATTTTACCCTTTGTGGGATCAATGAAGTTCTTTTCTATTCTATCTTTGTCTTTTCAGCCTTAGATATTTTTTCATGTACTTCATGTTTAAATAGTTTTTACTTTGCATTAAAAATAATTAACAATCAACATTGTTTTTTCTGTTTTTCATCATTTTTCATGTATTGCATCATTCATACACAAAGACAGTTTTAAATGCTTAAATCTTTACTGTAGATTGTGAATTAAAGTGAAGCTCAGTTTAGCAGAAATATATCCGAATCACAGCCGCCTCATTTCTATTGTGTGACATGTTAATGATGCTTTCATCTAGAGTAATACTTAACGTGATCACTTTTCCCTCTGTGGTCACACAGGGCTGTTTGTTTGAAGGAACTCCCTGTAAAAGTTTCTAGTTCCGTCTTGTTTCATCAAACTTTTCTGAGTGAGCAACACAAAGTCAATCCAGTTGATATTATCTTAATCAATGACTTTAGGGGATTTGGACAAATAAAAGGTCAAAGTTATTTGTATTACTTTCAGAGTGAAGACCCATCCCAGCACGACACACTTGCTCGGGGTTTAGCTGGGACTGCTCTGAAGTCTTCATCTTCCCTCATTTGTCCTACTTTGCTTCAGAGAACCTTGACTTTCCTCTAATATCTTTATAGATTAATCTTCTTGTAACTTTTTCAATGATGTTTTATGAATAAAGTAGAAGGTTTGACTGTGGTATTTGGAGAATCAAGAAGGCTTGGCTAAGTTTCACTGTTTTACTTACACACTGTCCAATAATGGATAAGAGTGCTTCTTTCAGTTTAGAACTTTAAGGAAAACTCAGTGAGAAATTAACGAGTTAGATGAGAACAGAGAACAGTTCCAAAAGCGATGTGTTGAATACACCAACTTTGGTTAGTTTGGCTCGATGTGGTTTAGCAGCTACATGTGATGAATGAACTGATTGTCCACGTTTTCCTGTTTTTCAGGTTTACGAGCAGGATGACCTCTCTGAACAGATGGCCAGTCTAGAGGGGCTGATGAAGCAGCTCAATGCCATCACTGGCTCCGCCTTCTAACCTGTGATTCCAGCCCAGTATGGCCCAGTCTGTGACGGTGGACCTGAGTCTGGATGTCACCTTGTGTCCTCTCCCTCAAAGCAGCAACAGGTCAATCTGGGTCTGGAAAAGAATGAGAACTCTTTGTGTTTAGCTTCTCTGGTCTAGACTTCTGTCTTCTGAGACCAGGGTGGGAGAAAGGAGGATGAGACTGGAGATTAACACTACCACGGTACTTTGTTGCTCCAACAGCAGAGGAAATGTGGAGGGTCTTCTTTAGGAGTTCAGACAGAAGCTCTTCTAGACTGTTCAAGCTCAAACACCACACTAGAAGGGTAAATGGCGCTGCCCTGGACTTGGGGGAACAGGAGGATGGGGGTACAAGAGCAAGGACTACGTTAAAGGACCCCCCCTCTTCTTCCTGTGTGCGGTATTTATTAGAATCCTCTCAAATGAGCTCTCCTCAGTTCTCTTACTGTGATTGTACCTCACATATTTTTAGTCATTGTTGATCCATTCATCCTTTGGTTCTGAAGGCTAACTCTGCACATTTCAATACTGTGCATTTGGTTTGAGAATGTGACAAAATATATAGTTTTGAAAGAGAAAACATCTTCCAGCACCAAAGTTACAAAAACCACAAGTTCCATGATCTGGTAACATCAGATGATTTCACTGCTCCACCATTTTAAATCCTTTATGACTTTATATTTTTCACAAAAGAACAGGAAGTGTTTTTATTTTTCTGAACAGGCCAATCCCTCCTCCAAACCCAGCTTTTTCATCTCTTTAATCTGCAAATATCAAACCTTACATTCTAGAAGTTTGGGGAATAGAGCTGAGAAGAACCTCAGTTTCTGAGGTGTGGTTCCAAATCCAGATTGCTTTTTTTTAACTGGGCTGTAAAAACCTCCTTGCAGACTCCCATAGCTTTACTCTACACTCTGGTCTTTATCCACGGTGTCCTCTGCTGCCACACCCTCATCTGTAAAAGCAAACTGTGACTTTCTTTCTTTGTTCTTGCCAGTTGTTCAAGTCTGTCTCAGTCCTAAAAATGACCCAAAAACTTTCAATGGAATTCAAAGTTAACGGATCTCATTGAATAAACTACAGGTTAATTCTGAATGAAGCATCATACAAGGTCAGATCAATCAGGCATGATCATCTGGAGTACGGTAAACCCTTAAGGCAGATCCATGTAGCCGCCTGAGTACACATTTGTGTTCTAAACAGAATTTCAGAAGAGTTGCAGACATCCACCTTCTGTTAAAGGTGACGCCTTCAAAAAGCTGGAAACTGTTGAGAAGTTCCTTCTATTTCCTGTTGGGAAAACCCTTTTCTTATGACCGTTCAGCTAACATTGACACTCAGTTAAAGATATCCCAACCACCAGCAAACAGAAGCATCGGATTTTTCCTTTCAGAAAGTTCAAACTGAAAGATAAACAATCGTTACATTAATAAAACCCAATCTGGACTGTAACCCACCTTAGAAAGTACAGAAGACTGACTGAAACACTAATGCATTCTGATCACACCTTCATGTAGCTGCAAAAGAAATCATAACCTGAGCTCTCAGCAAAGAAACACATTCTGAGGCCACAGTTGTTGGGATCATAAATGCATCAGTCTTATTTTGTCAATTTGAGGTTTCCAAAGTCATGTCATGAAATTACTGCTGTTTATTTTCCAGATGAGACAAACGAGTGAAGCAGAAAGAGTCATCGTCTGATTAGATGCAGGGATGATCAGTTGAAAATTCAGTAGAGCAACATTTCACACCTTCATTTGTTTTTCCTTAAGTTAACCGTTTAACACTAGAGCTGCAGTGTTTATGTTCTTTGATTAATGTAACTTTTCAATTGTTAACACGATCATTCCAGTAGATTGTGAAGGAGAAAAGCAGCTCGATGAGCCGCTTTTCTCCTTCACAATCTACTGTAATGATCGTGTTATTGGTTAAAAAAATACAGTATGTTAAAGATTTTGTGTGTTAAAGGGTTAAACTCACACCTGTCAGAGAAATTTGCCAATCCATTCAAAGTTGCCAAACCACAATCTGTTCATAGGGGTTGTGTTTTATACCAAAATAAGAGAAAAACAAGAACAAATAAGTAAATATCAGTATTTCATACTTCACAAAGTTTATTTTTGCAGTCATGCAAGAGCTATTTGTTTTTTTTTGGAAATGTTTGTGCAGAAACCTTCTTCAGCCGGAGTGGGAAATTATTATCTGCAGTTTTCAGCACACGTTTACCTCCTGTAGTTAACTCGTCTAGTGTGACTCACGGGTGACTTTTGGTTTATTTCAAAGAAACTCAAAAGGATGAAAAAACAGTTTGTATTGAAAGAAATCTGCAGGATTTGAACTTTAACTTGAGAATTCTGGGAAATTAAGTCAGTCAGGCAGCCACACACTGGTCAGTTTTTTAAACAACTACATTGGGATTCAAAGGAGACAAGGAATCGTTTTTTAAAAATCAAGGAATGGGGTGTTTGATTTGGTCTTAGTGAAGAATGTTTAAAATGAAGAATTTAACAACAAAGGACACAAACAAAATGTATTTCAAAATGATTCGTTCTTAATCCACTTTTGATTTTCATAACTTTATTTATTTATTTTTTTCTTTAAAGGCTCAAAGGGAAGGCATTAAACTGGGTTCACACCGGACGTAGAGGCCGCTTCCATTCCATGTTAACCTATGGTGTAGTTCACGCCAAGCGTGGAGCGCCGCGGTCCTCCCCTGAAGACTCGCGCTGTGCAGCGGATCGTTTCAGCGTCTGGTCTATTTTGTGTGCGAGCCGCGAGCGATCCGCGGCAATTCTGACAGGAAGTTACATCAAGATTTAGGAGAAAATCTAGTTTATTTTCTAAATATAACCAAATTTTCACAATGAAACACAGCAAATGTTTTTGTATTTAAAGCATGGGTGCCCAAAGTGGGGCCTGTGGGCCAAATTTGGCCCACCAAAGGTTTTCTTTTGGCCCGCCAAGTCATGGTTACGGAAGCCGCGGAGTGTTTAGTTAAAACCTTTTACCCGCTTCCCATTGATTTTCTATGATGTTCCAAAACCCTACGGCGGTAATATACTTTTGGCCTCTGGGTGCCGCTGTAAGAACTTTCTTTTCCTGCAGAAACAATCCAGAAGTGAGTCAGTCCTGGGCTTTTTTTGTGTTAAAAATTCCCAAGAGCCTTCACGGTCACTTCCGATGCTTTTAGTGGCTTTTTCAGCTAGCTAAGACAGAGCGACAACGACAAACAGATAACGTCTAAAGAGCAGCTCCACATCTCTCATTAGGATCCAAGTTTGCTGTTTTTATTGAAAGAAAGTTTGTTTGAGATCGCTCTGTTTTTTCAATAAAAAATGTCCAGTGAGGCCTTGATGTTAAAGGTTTCAAAGACAAACGTTACTTACTAATGTTTGTTAACCTAATGAATACAGAATCAAAATAAATAAATTAAATCATATTCTTTATCTTCTCCTTTTATGTAATGACGTGCAAAAAAATATTGTATTTGACCTGCTAACTGGGATCCCATTTAGAATTTGGCCTCTTGAGCGAAAAAGTTAAAAAACAGACACACCTCTCTCTGTGTGTCTCAACAACAGATACATTAAAGAAGTGTAGACCCTCTAACTACTTGCTTCTTCTTAGCAGAAACATGTGGTCATATTTCTAGCAGAAGTGCTCGTGAACTGTAACGGAAAAATGCGCGTCTGGTGTGAACTGCAGAAGAGAGTGGATGCTGTGCGGTCTCTGCTCCACGCCACTTCCACGTCCAGTGTGAACCTAGCGTCAGACAAAAAGGCCACATATGTGTAGAGAACAAAACAGGAACTCAAAGGATTACCAAGGCGCACATCAATTAAAAAATAGAAAGGAGGACATCAGTGTTCTTATTTCATTGTGTCACAGAGTCACCATATTGTAATTTACAGACCTTTATCTTTTGGTGATGAAAGGCAAAAGCCTGGGGGAGACAGAGCGCTGGCGGAGAAGCTGAATTGATATGCAGGGCGGGTTTGTGTGTGTGAGCGAGGCCACAGAGGTATGAGGCCGTGAATTCATTAGAATGCCGTTTCTAATATTATGATTCAAACTCACGCTCGCTGAGCTGTTATGTAGGTGAGAAAAAAAACCTTCGAAGTGAAAGCTAGCATCGCAGCGTGCATGTTGAAATGCAAAGTGAACAAAGGTGTGTGGGCAGCCTGCATGAGGATTAAACTCATCAGCAGGTTCTTGGCGAGACAGCCCCTCCCCACCCGCTCTACAGAGAGCTGCAAAAAGATGAAAGATCAAATGTGCTGGGCAAGAAGAAATTACTTTATACCTATAAAAAGAAACGCTTTAAAACAACTGGTTATTGGACAGACATTTGCATGGCGGAAATTCAAATGCTAACCTGATTTCATGAAAGCTACACTGGGTTTTCCAGTAAAAGCTAAGAAACTCAAACATGTTTCTCATGAACATAGTGGCAACACTTGCTTTATAATTACACACAATGGCACACTGTTTTCATATTCACTTTTTATTACTCAGCCAAGAAAACCTCTGAGGACGCAGAAGGACTAGATAGAAACCTGGCATGGGTAGGAAGGATGATGGAGTAAAGTGAGTCACTCTCGACATAAAAATAATCCATGGGATCCACCTCTGGTAGACACCTGACACTTAAACACAAAATCTTCAACATACTTTAACTTTTTAACCATTAAAGTGATCATTTCAGTAGATTTTGGAAGAAAAAAGCGTCTCAGAGTCGCTTTTTTCTTCCAAAATCTACTGAAATGATCACGTTAACAGTTCTAAAAAAAATACATTAAATCAAAGAACATAAACACTAAAGGGTTAAAATGTTCCAAACGGTCAGAGCTTCTCAGTTTGATCAGTGAAACATTATGAAGCCAGGCTGAAGTAAAACATGACAAAACAGAGTATTTAGGCTGCGTGGCTGATTAAATCTGAGTCTCCCCAAGGCTGTTAAAAATTCTCCTTGATTCTGATGATGCGTCCTGAGACGTTTGATGTTAGATTCAGAAATATTCTTGAAAACTTTTAGATCTTTTCATTTCTGAGGTATAACAAACTCTTGCTCACACACTTTACATGTGTTGAATGTTTTATCTGGGATTTGTGAGGGCTAATAGCCGGTATCATTCTTTTTTTTTAACCTAAATAGGAGGTTTTACGTACCTCGTCACCAGTGATTTTCCCCCAATTTTTTGCGATCTTATTTAAAGTCTTGAATTATTAAAATGTCTTCTATCATTTTGTTCTTGCAGCAACGTCTCCACAAGGAGCAGATCAGATGTCCTATTCTCCCAGGGCTTTACCCGAACTAACTTTATTCTCTTTAAACACAAACTCAAAAGAAGAAAAACATTTTAACAACTGTTTGAAACGCAGCAAACGCGTAGGACTTGAGATTTTAGCGGTGGGAGGTGTTGTCTGGAAACATCACAGTTCAAATCTACAAAACCATCAGGGGGGCTGTCAGGGTTTCATGTCAAAGCTCCACCTGGCTCATTCACTGCCTGAAAAGCTCCGTTTAGACATGCTCTGCTGGCCGTGAATCGGGTACTGATAGAACAACAATGACACGTCTGATTGAGAACGCGGTTCTGTTTCAAGAGTTCAGGTCAGACTGGACCCGTTCTTTTTCCATTGTATTCTCCCATCAGTCTCTGTTGATTTGTTTATCTGATAAACTTTAAAACATTTTTTTTTTTTATTGACAGAACAAATGGATATTTTTACTGACATTTTCTAGAACTTTAAGGTGCATTCAGACCGAACGTGAATCACACGGCGGAGGTGGATAGTTTTGATGTTAAGTCAGTGGTACAGATGTAAATGGAGACGATCTGAAGTCCTGCGGCGTGAAGGTCTTCCAACGGCTCGATTTGAGTGAAGAATTAGGCGGAGCAGCCAACATTTTATTTTTTTTAAATTAACCTTTATTTTTCCAGACAACAGCTGCTAACTATGCTAAGCTCAGTGCTAGCTCCGTGTTTTATCTCCGTAAGACACGAGCTGTCCTTTGATATGCCTGTTTTATTTATCTGACGGAGAAATAAAAGTTAAGAAAATGAACTACGTTGGTAATAAAACCGAAAACGTGATCATAACGTTACAAAAATATAAATAAAAAACAAATTAATAGTTCTAATGATATCAGATAGTCATGAACTCATCATCAAATTCATGCTAAAACAAAGAATTTTAAATGAGGACAGGAATCACAGTTGGTTAAAAATGTTCAAAGCTCTAAAGATATTAAAGCTAAAGTCACTAAACTTCCTCACATGATTATCACTTAAAAAACAAAAAAATAGAATTTTTTTCCTAGTTTATATTTGCTCCATTTTTACTTGTTAATTAAAGCTTAATTTGTTTAAAATGTCAGAAGTGAAACGTTATTATTGGTATTTACATTAGTTATATTCAGATTAACATCAGAGATTTCTGCTTGAAGGTCCAGAAAACAACAGCAAAAGTAAAGCACAGGGTTTCTCCACCCCGTTACACATCTTCGTCTTACTTTGGATCACTCAGAGGAAGTGAAACTGTCTGATTCTGTTTTGTTTTTTTTGTTACCAAAAACTAAACCATTTCATCACTTCCGACCGCCCTGATGTGCATTTGTCTTTCTCTGCTGCTCGAGGTTTTCCCTGCCTTGTCAGAGGCAGGTGTTTTTATATTTTATTTATTAAATTCTTTGTATACTTGTATGTGTTTTCCTGTGGGAACGCATCGCTGCAACAGAACCACATTAACGAAAGCTGCCTTTTTTACAGTGTACAGTTCTGCTACAGTAGAAGGACTTTTTATATTCAGATAATATATTGTTATTGCTATTACCTATTAGAGTGCTCTTGGAAGCTATTATTTATACCCATGTAATGTTTCTCAATATGTAAATGGAGTTTAGTGAAACAAAATGAAAAAAGGACGGATGTGCCAATCTAAATTTTTTTTTCATTATCGTAAAAGGTTTATAATTTTTTTTTAATTGACTGATTACTCTGATTTATTCCTTGTTTAGTCTCAAGAGTCATCACACCTTTGCATTCATTTGCAGGTTAACTGGTGTAGTTCAGGGCTTTTGTTCTATCTATGCAGTTTTTTATTTTTTAACATTAAAATCAAGGACTAAAAGCAGAACAATAAAAGTCTAAAGTATTCTGAACACTTCAGTTCAGGTAAAAAAAAGTGAAATTCCTTAAATGAAAAAAACAAGCTTCCAGTCTATTGTCTTGGGTTTTTTATTGGAAACTGATAATACTGAGAAGTAAGTGGACCGTGATTAGGAAGGATAAGGAATTGAAAGGATTCTGTGCAGACTCCGTCTGTGTTTACCTTTACTCATGTTTTGCTGTAGCTTGAACTAATGTAGCATTCTCATTGCTGCTCATTGTAAATATCTTCACATGAGCTTCACGTAATTCATATGCAACAGTTAAAGAGGACTAGCTAGCTGTTTAGCCTAGGTTTGCAGGGATTGGGTGATACCACCGAACCAAGAGAGTAAACTGCTGTGAAGTCCACAGTCTTACCCGTTTGACGAGTTACATTTCTTTAGAGGTTCCTGTCAGGCTACAGCAGAGGCTGCTGCGGAAGATGTCTTAACTCAAGTCGTTAGATACAGAATATTAAGCTAAAATCTCCACCTAATGGTAATGTGGATCTACAGATGCTCATAAATATTCGGCAAAAAATGCAAATATCTCAGTAAGAACCTTTTCAAAGTGTTATTTTCTAGAGGAAATGGAACAGGACTTCATTATCTGGTTGTTGAAGCAGAAGGACAGTGTTATCACACGCAGCCTTTCTCTTACCATCCCCTTTCCTTATTTAGCTTCAAAATGAACTTTTTTTTTATTTTTCTTCCGACAAAAATGCTCCAGTGCTTCATATTACAAAAGTAATGAAAAGAAAAGTTCCTTTCAATTCCTTATCATTTCGATCATTTAGAGAATTCAACCCGCTCCACCATGACTGCCATGAAGCTACAAACCCTCCAAACCAACAGAACTAATAATTAGGTGAGATCATTTGCTCACCACATGTGAAGAACAAAACCAAGAAAGGAAAACACGAGAACATATAGACACTGAGGGGGATTATGGTGACATGAAAACTGAAATCTGAATAAATTAAACTGTAAATGTCCTCATATGGTGAAGCTGCCATATGTTTGTCAAGGGTAATGAGTAGACAACAGCAGTTTGGGTGGTTTTAAAAGAAATGTGACAGAAGAAAATGGAAGAAGAGCTCATCTTTAGCCAGATGTTACCTCCAACTTTTTGACAAATGCTCAGTTGTTGGTAGATCCTACCGCTTTTATTCTACATTCCAAATCATTCCCAACTCTTTTTCACTGCTGTAGCTTTGTTTGCCGTTTTGTGAGTCAGGCTTCTAAATCTGTTTTCATCGGAATTGATCATTTGGGCCTGCAGTGAATCCAAACTCGTTTGATGCTGAGCTCAGATATTTTTGTGAAGGGCTGAAGGTTGACAGGTCATCCTGTAGGTATCAGCTCTCTGAGAGGCCAAGTGTGTCACACTGGTGAGTTTTGCAGCTACATGAGTATATTCTCTCAGACCAAGAAGAATCTAAGAACGGAAAAGGACAAGAACATCTGATTTGGAGCTTACTCTGCATAAAAGCAACTCACTCTTGATGTGCAGCAAAGGATGCATCTCATTTAAAAAAAATAAAAATAAAAACAACACAGTTCATGCCTAATTTGCCGTGTGATGAATGCAGTGGGACTAAGAGACCATAACATCTGAAAACAATCGAGTCCTTGCTTCTGGATTGTAAAGAACAAGAGAGTTTAACTGAGATCTCCTGTATGTGTGGAGCAGTGATGGGAGAAGAAAGCAGTTTGGAGACGAGGTTAAAATGAAAACTGATAACAATAGTTTGTTGAGTTTTAGACTATAACGACGTTGTGTGAAGGCAACACAGTTACACAACAGACAATTTTGATGCAGACATATTAGAAAAAATAATAGTGTTGGAAAAAAATGGAAAACTGATTTGGAGCTCATCTCATCAGGGTGAAGGGAGCCAAATTAAAATGACCCTTATCTCTTCTTACACAGACTGTTTGCTCATGTTTGAGATCAGTGTTCCACAGACGGCGGCAGACAGAAACCGTTCTCTCCATCCCTTAAGAAACGCCCCAGCCTTGAGTCATCGTAACTAAATTAGCTTAGTGATGCAATATTTAAGTGTACATTTGTTCATTTGTGTGAGAGGAGTAAAAGAGGATGATGATGATGATGATGATGATGATGATGAGGAGGATGTGTCACATAGGGTAAAGTGAAGTTTCTATCCACTTGTTGTATACCATTGCTGGTTTTGTAATGCACTGTAGAACAGTCCCATTGTCATTTTTATAGAAATGTTATTTCAATGGTGCATTCTTTTTGTTTGATAAATAAAGTTTTGATACAAAAGCTGTGTGATGACTCATCTATCACGTTTTAGATCCACATCATGTTGTGTGCTGATGGTCATCTGCAATGGTTTGTGCTTGTTAACTTTGATGTCTTTAACATTTAAATGGATATTCTGTTCAGAAGAAAGAGCGAGTATTTCCTGGGTGGACTGGAACTAGTTTGGCTTTATAGTTGCTATTAGAATTATATCTTCCAAAACCAACATTTCATGAATGTGTAGACAAGCATATCCAGTTTACAGTGAGGGTTATTTAATCTAATCATTCATGTTTTGGGACAACATGGTGGATAATGCTCAAAAAGCTTCTCTACTGTAGCGAAGTCTCCAGGGACATGAAACATTCAGCCAGTAGATATTGAGATTTTAAATATACATTCAGCAGCAAACCTCTGGAGTATTTCCACCTTTAAGATTCTTCTCTGCAAGAGTTCCTCTGGGAATTTTCCTCTAAACAAACAATGTGGACGGAGGGGTTAGAAAGTGTGGTGGGAAAACATTCTGGCTTTACCTTTACAACTAGAAAGTTTTAAGTGTGAAGAAAATGTTAAAGCTCACAATCTTAATCTGTGTTTTCAGGAAGCCAAACAGAATAAAAGAGAAGTCGGAGGGTTGCTCGGTGGTCTAGTAATTAGCTCTCTCAAGTTTCATGTCCTTCTACATGTGTGAGTTTTCTCCAGGCACCCCGGCTGCCTTCCACAATTCAAAAGATTCTTCTTGGGTTAATGTGTGACTAAACTCTAGAAATGTTGCTTTGTGTGGTTCTTCTGCCTGTGTGGCCCTGCATTAATGAGCAAAAAGACCTCACCTTTACCGTGAAGCAGAGGTCTGCAACCTGCGGCTCTGGAGCCACATGTGGCTCTTCTACCTCACCAAAAAATTAAATGATTTAATGAAAATAAAATGTTGTAAACAATTTAAAAGAAACTGTAAAGGAAAAATAAGTGAAGGACAAAAAAAAGTATATTAACTTAAACTTTATTCAACTCATTGACAAACAGTTGAAGGACGGTATGAATCATCGAACGAGGATCCTAACAACTGTAGCTGTAATTCTCCTTCAATCCTTAGAATTAAAGCTATGATAAGTTCACTGGATTATAAAGCAGATTTATTATTTTTGAACAAACTGAAGGATTTAAAGTGTGTCTCGTGGTTTTAATATATGATAGGGATCACCTCATGAGCTCCGATTTAGTTTTTTTGTTGCTTATATTAATGAATTTGTGGCTGAATGCACCAGAAACAGTAAAATAAACAGTTTTTTGTAATAATTGATGACTTTCCACTTCCTGCTAAATTGACTGCAGTGACCTGATCCTATGTGAAGTATGTCTTTTATTTTGAAAGGAAGGCATGCAAGCTCTGACAAAAGTTATGAACTATTTCATTTGTAATATATATATTGTCTTTATGTTTATGTTTTGTTTTGGAAAAAAGCACAAGTTTATCTAAATGTAACATGTCAGTAGCGAAAACATGAATATAAATCAGTATCTTATTTTTCTAAAGGATGAGTGAAGACTTTGTGGATCCTACTGGATTCTTGTTGGAGAGAAATCGACCTGAATGACTCTTTAAGTGTTGAAGGCTGTAGTATCTAAAGTATCTGGGACAAACTCCAGAGTCCCTATAACCTTAAACAGGAATAAACAATAAAGATGAACAAATGACTAGGTTTGGGTTTTGTCCACTTAAAGCAAGGTGGGGAGTTTATTCCTTTAAAGTTATCATTTTATTGTATTTCTGAACTATCAGTTTGGACTTTAGTTCTCTTGTACAAAGCAAAATGTTTTTTCTTATTCCTGCTGTCCGGGGAACCAAAACTGAAGAATGCTTCTGGCCATTCTTTCTCTTTTCCACATAGAAAAAAGGAAGCACAGTCTCCTCATGTCTTCTACTTTTAACCTTTTAAAAAGGTCAGTACGCTATGACCATGGACACATGCATACCAATAATCTGTGTGTAAAAGGTAAAAATAAAGCCTGACATGGGTTAACTGGAGCCTGACTCAACAAAATTCAGAAGACGGGCAACTGAGCGGAACGAGGTAAAGTGAGAGTTGTGCTGAGTTCACCCACCTGCCGGACAAAACATGTTGCTAACAGTCAAAGTTAATGCAAGCGATTCTTTTAGTGAGAACGGCTTATGTTTCTGTGTGTTTCACACAAATGAAAGGTTTGAATCAAACCCCTAGTAAGAGAAAAAACCTTTATCACTGGAGATGTCGTTGGTGACACCTTACTCATGCTCTCTGACACACTGTAACTCTACAACTGTTTATGTGATCAACATGAATCAGATAGAATGATGTTAATTGCCTATATAGTTGAGAAAAAGTCAACACTGGAGCTAAAGCTTCACAAACATGCTGGGGAAAAGTGACCTACAGTATGTGTACTCTACATGCATTATAGAGTACTGTATGGACACCAGAGAAGTGTTATGGACGGAATTTCATAATAAAAGACGAGTTTTGTGAATACTGTATTGGCAATGTTTGAGGCAAACCAGTGTGATGGAAAAGGATTTCACATTTTGAGAAGCTCCAGATGGGAGAGCTTGGTGTACATTTAACTTCCTTGTTGTGGCCACTTGACCTTTCGTAAAAAGTTTTTACTTTGCCTTTGCTGTCTGGAAACTGAATAAATCCAACAAACCAAGAGCAGCTGTGGCTAGCAGTAGTTTTAATACACCCAGCAGGACAACTTTGGCTTCATTATCTAAGGACAGATGAGACGAGGATGACAAACGTCCACTCATTTGGCTGAAAATGTCAATGACTGTAGAGAAGGAACTGGCCTAATGCTTCCACTTGAGTCCTGTACTGTGAGAGCGCTGGTCTTACTGTCTCTCCTTTTAAACATGTTTTTAAGTTCTCTTTGAACCTGTTTATCTGGTTTAAATCTCTTTTTTAATTTTGTATTAATATTCTTTAGCGTTCATATTATCATCAGACTTGGAATTAAAAGAGACAACAATAAGTAATATGAAAGTAATTGCTCTGTTTGTAGGCGCATTTGAAGCTGTACTGGGGCGTGCTGCTGGGTTTTGGGTTTAAAAAAACCAGAGAGAGGCAGAGAGCAGTTCTTCTGAGCAGAAACATGGGGTAATATTTTTAAGTAATTAAGTTACCCATGATGCCAAAAACAAGTAAAAGTTCTAGCAGAAGTCTGTCGACCCTTGCGGAAAAATGCACATCTGGTGGGAATTGCAGGAGAGAGCGAGTGCCACTTCGTGATGTTTCCACATCCAGTGTAAACATAGGAAGCTAGCGCAGGGCTGGCTA
Source organism: Oryzias melastigma (assembly GCF_002922805.2). Taxonomy (NCBI): domain Eukaryota; kingdom Metazoa; phylum Chordata; class Actinopteri; order Beloniformes; family Adrianichthyidae; genus Oryzias; species Oryzias melastigma. Next base: position 25,621,795 of record NC_050523.1, on the reverse strand, counting down.
TCCCTCCACCGGTACTGTATGGAGTAGAAGACATGCATTTCTTCATGTGGGTGTGTTCTGAAGCACTGAAGTTTACATTTACAGTAGGGCTGTGAATGTTGACGTGTGAACGTATGCGATTAATAAAACATAATTAATTTGTAAATATTGATTAATCGCGCTCAGGCATCCTGCCTTCAGCTGTGAGAGCAGCGTAGTCTCCGTCTAAAATAAACGTAATTTTTTGGCACCCTGTGATTGAGATTTTATTAAATTAAAGAAATAATATGGCATTTATCTTCTTTTTTAATAAATAAGGCAGAGAATTACCGTCATTCTGACAGCTGTAATGCAGCAGCAGTAGTGCACCTGCTATGGGGACTCCACGGTTCTCCACAAAAGTCCCGCCCCCTGACATCGCGAGAGGCAACACTTTAGAGAAGACAGACACGCCCCCACCTGTGAGCAGCCGACCTGAAATCCAGCTGGATCAAGCTTCTCCCAAAAAATGGTTTTATTTTTCACAAGCATAATAAAGAAAGTTTATGTGACCCCACCGTCACAAATTCCGGGCTTCTACCCTGTCAAAAATCTTTGGCTCCACCCCCATCACAAATTAAACAAACTAAACTGTTTAATTTTCTCATTTCTAACTGTCAGGCTGCAGCAAGACGATCAAGAGTAGAACAATGAGAAATCGCTCCTGCATCTCACCTACTTCCCCCTTACTAACCTTCATGTGCTTTCAAGTGTTCACTGCGATATGTCCAAAGAAACAATGGGAAAGGACTTTTTCACCTGCAGATTCACTTGGCTCTCCAATCTTGATATTTTGTGCAGTTCATCTTTGTGCTTTGTACAAGTTTGTTCATTTTTCACCTGCAGACAGACTATATCCATCGGTGGGGGCAGTTATGACTAAAGTATTAGATGAGGTAAATGTGCTTCTAAAAGCTGTTTAGCATTCACTTTTAGAGTAAAAATGCGTCCATATTGGGTAAAAATCTTAAGTTTATGGTCCAAACTAACCAATAGCAGAAAGTAAAGATGACAATTGAACAGTTTTCCTTACAAATTAACGTTGCCTTTTCTGTTTTGTTTTTTCCGGCTTGTTTGTTTGCAATATTTCTAACCTGAAAAAACAAACAAAAAAAAACTAACAAAAACTTTACTTTCTGTTTACACTCTTCAGTTATCTCAATGAGGAGTGTACAAATGCATACAGTAAAAAAAAAAAAGCCAAGTTTACCTGGAGATTTCCAGATAGCCAGTGCTAGTGTAACCCCGATGAATTTCTAAAGTGCTCTCATAATCTCTTGGACTGTTTTAACTCTGCAGTACTGGTGGTCCAACGCTAGGGGGCGATAGGTTTTGAGACGCTCCTAAACCTTCCAGCAAGGAGAACGGTTTCTCCTCACATTCTTATGCGACCACGGTGAGACGAAGCGAGACGACACCGGAGGAGAAGTGATCTTAATGAAAAGATACTGCTGCACATAATTCTGCAGCTGTTCAGGATTTTCAAAAAGTCCGATTTTGAAGATACCGTGGTGAGTTGCAAGTTTAGTTTTGATGCTTGAATGAGCTTAGCACTCGAACAAGCTAAAGTGCTAGCTTGTGGAGCCGGGGAAAGTAGATGTTTGCTGTAATATTTGTTTTATTTAATTTAACAGAAATACAATTTAAGTAAGTAAGTTAGTAAGTAATATTTATTTGTATAGCACTTTTCTCAGACATAAGTCACAAAGTGCTTTACAGAGCAGGAGATAAAAAGACAGAGCAGATATGTTAAAAAGACACATAGAATACAAGACACATAAAAGTACATAAAATGATAAATTACAGTTACGAAAGAGAGACCCAATCAATAGAACTGAAAAGCTTGATCATAAAAATGGGTTTTAAGTTGGGTTTTAAAAACATCAATAGAATCCAGTGAACGTAAAAATTGAGGGAGTTCATTCCATAGTCTGGGTGCCACTGCTTTAAAAGACCGATCTCCTCTGGTTTTAAGACGTGTCCGGGGAACCATCAGTAAGTTCTGCCCGGAGGATCTCAGCCTTTGGGAGGGGGTATAGGGCTGGATGAGGTCTGCAATATAAGGTGGGGCTTGTCCATGAAGGGCTCTGAAGGTCAGGACTAAGATTTTAAAATGAATTCTAAAAGGGACCGGGAGCCAGTGAAGAGACTTTAAAATGGGAGTGATGTGTGTTCTTCTGTTTGTGCGGGTCAGAAGCCGAGCAGCGGAGTTCTGAACCATCTGGAGGCGATTCAGTTCCTTTTTGTTCAGACAGGTGAAGAGGCTGTTACAGTAGTCTAAACGTGAGGACACAAAGGCGTGAATTATCATTTCTAGTTCCCGTTTAGAGACCATGGGTTTGAGCTTGGAGATATTATGGAGCTGGAAGTAGCAGTTCTTTATGAGCTGGTTGGAATGATGCTCGAGAGACATTGCTTCATCAAACACAACTCCTAAGTTTCTCAGGCTGGGTTTAGCGTGATGGCTCAAGGAGCCTAGTTGAGATTTTATGCCTGGGATGACACTGTCTGGGGCAATGATCAGCGTTTCTGTTTTGTCAGGGTTAAGCTGGAGGCAGTTGTCATTTAGCCACTGCTTTATTTGGGAGAGGCAGTGAGTTAATGAGCTCAGTTTGTTGGACTCAGAGGGCTTAAAGGAACAGTACAGCTGGATGTCATCTGCAAAGAGGTGGTAAGAGACATCACTGAACTGTTGGATTAGCTTGCCGAGAGGGAGCATATACAGCAGGAACAAGAGCGGCCCCAGGACTGAGCCCTGAGGTACCCCACAAGTCAGCTTTTTAGGTTCTGATGTAGCGTTCTTTGCTGATACACTGAAGCTCCTATCGGCCAGATATGAGGAAAACCATTCAAGGGTGGAACCAGCCAGCCCAACCACATCCTGCAGCCTTGTTATCAGGATACGATGATCAACGGTGTCAAAAGCAGAGGAGAGGTCCAGCAGAACTAACACAGTGCATCTCCCTGAGTCTGCAGACATCATAATGTCACTGGATATTTTCAAAAGTGCTGTTTCAGTGGAGTGGTGTTTGCGGAAGCCAGACTGAAACGTGTCGTAGATTTTGTGGTTCTCCAAAAAACATGTGAGCTGTTCTGAGACTACTTTTTCTAGCAGTTTGGACAAGAATGGGAGTTTTGAAATTGGCCTGAAGTTATTCAGTTGAGTTTGGTCGAGGTTGGGCTTTTTGAGTTTTGGTTCTACTATAGCATGTTTAAAAGAGCTAGGGAACACACCAAGTTCTAGGGACAGATTAACCAATTTGGTAATCCAGGGCCCCACAGTATCTATAGTTTTAACAAGAAGCCGAGCAGGGAGAACATCAGAGGAACAATACGAAGGTTTCATTTTAGTCATGAGTTTTGCAATGTCCTCCAATGACATGGGTTTAAAACAAGTCCAAGTTTGTGCAGGGGGCTCTGAACCAGATGTGGGATAACAAGAAGATATTGGAATATTTTCTTTGATGTCTTTGATTTTGCTAATGAAGAATTTTGAAAAATCATCACAGTCAGCGTTACAAAGAACAGGGGCAGATGGTAAGGCAGGGGAGACAATGGAGTTAATTGTGTCGAATAGGACTTTTGGATTTTTCTTATTGGATGTTATCAGCTGGAGGAAGTATTTCGATCTGGCTTCTTTTATCATTTCGTTGAGAGTGGACATCAGGTCCCTAAGATGTAGTCTGTGGACCTCGAGTTTAGTGGACTTCCATAAACGTTCTGTTTTACGACAAAGTCTTCTCTGGTTTAAAATACATTCATTAAACCAAGGGGTATGACGTTTCTGCAGGACATTGTTTGATTTGATAGGTGCTACTTGGTCAAGGACTGTAGTACAGTAGCTGTTAAAATGGTACACAAAAGTATCAACATCAAAGCAGTCATTTAAGAGAGAAGGGTCAAACATAGCACAAAAATTCTCAGCTGTTGTCTCTGTAATAATCCGCCGTTCTATCCTTGTGTCCAAAGGCTTTGGGTCAGGAGGAAAGTTAAGGTGAAAAAACACACAGCAGTGATCACTTAGATGGACGTCCTCAACACAGACATTGGTGATGTGGAGCCCCAGTGAAAAAACAAGGTCTAATGTGTGGCCTTTAGTGTGAGTGGGACCAGACACATGCTGCTTGAGGTTAAAAGTTTCAGTTATTAATAAAAGATCCTTAGCTGGACAAGATAAATCATTATCAATTTGAAGGTTAAAATCCCCAAGAATTAAAACTTTCTCCAGTTTTATGATGGATGATAAAAGCTCATTGAAATCAGCCAAGAAAGCACCAGCAGGACCAGGGGGGCGGTAAATTAAAATACAATAAAAAATGTTAGTGGAACCGACCTTAATCGTCAGGGATTCAAAAGAGGAGAATGGTTCGTTTTTTATCATTCTGCAAGTGTAACTGTCCGGGTGCACAACAGCAAGTCCTCCTCCACGGCGACAGGGGCGGGGCATCCCAACAGCTGAGTAGCCAGCGGGACACAGTTCCTTTAGGTGGATGAATTCACCCTCTCTTTGCCAAGTTTCTGTGAGGAACAACAGATCAAGATTCTCCCGGGTAAAAAGTTCGTTGAGAGAGAAGGATTTGTTTGCGATTGAGCGCGCATTCAGCAGACCAATCCGTCTCGGTGTCTCCATGGCAGCGGAATCAGCTGGGCGCATCGGGATTGGTTGCAAGCACTTCCGGGTATGACGCGGTCTCCAGCGGTGTTTGCTTACGAATTGCTGGTCAAGCAATGTAAACAAAGGAGGCCACAGAGGCTCGGAGGGCCAGGCAGCACTGCCTCCATGGTTCCAGTACCATGGTGCCTCCAGGTTGTAGGCTGGAGCAGATCGTAAGGGCGGCGGTGAGAAGGCGTCGCCACACGTCCCGTTCTGGAGGGGAATCGGCCTCAGCCACCTGTAGCGTGTTCTGCTGCGGTGGGAAGCACCAGGGAGACCAAAACGCTTGATCGCCACTTGAAACCCAGCCCGGGAGCCTCTTTTCCTCGCTCGCTTCTTCGGACCCGCGACTCATGCCAGCAGCAGGTATTCCGGTGAGTCAATGGGGCAACTAAACGGTGGAGGGAAAGTTTGTTTGTAGCTGTTCCAGTCATGGAAAAGGCGTTCCATGGATTCTTTGATGTAGAGGAGAGATTCACGAGTGTACGTTTGAGCAGCAAAAGTACAACCGCAGGGTGTTAGAACTGACATGACAATATAAATAGTGAAGACGAGCACAGTAAGTCGGCAGAGGTGCAATTTAGCGACGGCGAAGCCCCACACAGGCGCCATCTTGAATTGACCTCACTAGCTCATTTAAGAAAGCGGGATTGTCTTTATTCATCTTGAAAAGCATGAGTGTGTCAGATATTATTTTAGAATGAATGTACGAAGGATAGCTCGAGCCGGCTAACTGCCTCGCACGTGTGTGCAGGCTGGAGCAAGCCGTGCTCTGGAAGATCAAAGCAGGATCCGCGCTGTTGCTGTGGCCTCACCTGTTTTCCTGGACGCACTGCTCCCAACCGGAAGGAGGTTAAGATGGATTCCCATTCCTAGGATCTTCCAAGTAACTTTTCTATTCTCCTTTCAATCGCGCATTTTTCCCCTATTTTTTAAAATATTTTTCCCCTCTGAGATCTCAGAGTGTAAAGACTGTACTTTTTTGGACATTTATCGCAAATTAGTGTTGGATCCAACATAGAGTCTAGGGGTTGATTTGGAATCTTATTGTTTTTTGTGTGATTATTATACAGAAATGTTCTGCCTATTGTTTTTTTTCCCCCACACTGTTGAACCATAAGTGAAATTTATCCTCACAATTTGTTTTGAGATTTATGGTTTTCTTTTTTTCTGATATGTAACTGATATTTTTTTAATTTAATACAGATTCTTTATTTTATATTTAAAATTGTGTTGAGTGTGTCATTGTGGGTTGGGAGGGTGTACTACGTCAGTATTAAATACAGCATTCCTCCTACACGAACTTCGCGAATAGACATAAATTCTTTGAGCATAAGCAGCCTCCTACCTAGGGTACAGGTAGGCGGAGTTACACTAGTTCTGTGTCAGTCTAGAAAACCTGACAGTGCAGCGGAGCCGTCAAATGATTTGTACACGACATCAGCATATAAGTGCTAAAAAGCAAAGAGGGAAGGGGTAGAGGCCAAATAGAGAACCATACATGAATGTGGAACCTTACTGACAATAGTTCAATTAAATCCTAAACCCTGATCAAAGCTAAAGAAAAGTTCCTTAGCATTAGAGCACCCGAGGGGGTCATTTTGACTGCTTTTAAAATTTCAATGTTGTAACTTTGTTAAAAAAAAAAACTGTGGACCAATAGGATCCTGGTTTTTCCCTAAATGGGTGTATATTTCCTTTTTATCGTTACAATTTAAAAACACAAAAGGGATCAGAATGTTACTACCTCAAATTACCATAGCAGTAAATGCTTTGCTTTAAATGGGGGGGGGGGGGCATCCTGCTCTATTATATTTTGTCTTTATGTTCACTGAAGCTAAAACTTCAAGATATCTTCATTCTAACCCCAAGAGAGACCAAAATGACAAGTAGAACGACACTCGCTGTGTGACCATGGACACATGTAATCAGAAAGAGGGCCTGATCAGACTAAAAATGCGTCACGTTAACCCCCCGATCAGAAAACACTTTCTGTTTTGAACGCAAAGGGAGATGGGTGACTCAGTCCAGGTCTCTTATACAGTCACTGGTTTCGACTCAGAGAGAAAAGTTCAAACCTGTTAATCATACTTAGTCTTAGCACTGTTGAGTACAGCACGCTAGGTTTGTTTTGCTGACTTTGAGTGATGCTAGCATCCGCTGGAGCTGCTAGCGCTCTGTTTTTGTATGTGTGTGTGGTTTTAGCACTCTGTGTGTTAGTTAAGTTCTAAATACACCACTAGGTGCTACTTGGACACATCATCAGTGATGAACCAGAGGTCATGGGGTGTTTCGGGTCTTTGACCATCAAACACCCTCGCTCGGGCGACCCAGCCAGCGGTGATCAGCCCCTGACTTGTGTCCAAGTGGCCCACTACTCCATGGATCCCCCCTCCGAATCCAAAGCCATCTTGAGGCTTTCTCTGCAGCCTCAATGATGTTTTATTGCTCTTCTGCACAGCTGCCCTGTAAATACTCCTCTTAGAAAAATGAGCTTCTTTGGGGGAAGAAGTTTTATTTTGAGTAGGAGGGTGTTACAGCTGTGGCCGTATTTCGTTTTTTTTTTCCCCCTTTTTCTGTGTTTTTGTGCATTTCTTTTAGAGTGGGACTTCTGTGTTCTGTGGATCTTTCTGTGTCTGTCTGTGTTTCTTCGTTTCAGGTGTGGTACTGGAAGGATGTGGCTCCCATTGGACCCAAACAGGTGGAGCCACCATTAAAAGCACTGCGTGGACCTCCAGCCCACGAGAAGAGAGCTGGGCTGCAACCAGTCTCCACTGCAGCATAGAACTCTTCTCCAGCTGGTTTTTGTTTGTGTTGCACTTGGCAGTTTTTGTGGTATTTTGGTTAGTCCCTCTCTGTTGTTTATGTTTTAAGTGAAGCTGTAGGGGTGAACTGCCATTTTCTTTAGTAAAAGTTTTCTGGTGTTTTTGTTAGTCCCGGAGGTGAGTGTTCGTCATTCTTTTGTTTTTCGGGTAAGCTCCCTGGGTCCAGTTAGGTTGAGTTTTGTTTCTTATTTTGGCCTTGGTTCACCCTGAAGATTTTTGCTTCACATTTTAGTTATTTGTTTTTCTTAAAAATAAATCTTATCCTTTTTATGGAGACAATTCTTTTTGTGTTTTTGTTACAGATTTTACTTAATTTACTTTTGCTCCAGATCCCCTAGACATAAACTAGGGTGTAACATATGTATGACTATTGATGAGCTGAAGGCCTTCATTGGTCTAATCTAACTTTACGTGTACAAAGGGGAAGAAATAGAACTCTGAATCAGTATAGTCTTCATTAAGTGTTCTCTTAGATCTTTTCCATATAATCTGAATTATACACAAAAAATGTCCATGCAGTCAAAGTGACTGCGATGGTAATTCTAGCAGCTGTAGAATTGCAGTGTTAGACCAGGGAGTTAGTGTACAAAATGATATTAAAATGCTGCTATCAAAGCCACTTCAATGTATTTACAGTACCAATACTTTCACACTAAATAATAGAAACAATAGCACTCACCCATAGCATTGATGTAAACTCCATTTTAATCACTATCCAGTCTGAGGGCTGAATGCAGTATGACTCTTTTCAGCTTCAAGTGGTTACCTTCTAAAAGGTCACAGTTTGTAGCCAAATAAGGGTTTTGTAGAACCAAAAGAGATGGTTTATATGAAGGTGTCTCCTCTATCGTTCACTTCCACAGCATCTTTTAGGTGGCGACTGACGAGCCTCCCAATTTCTGTCTGCAGGGTGATGAGGAAGATGAATGAGGCCTGTGGTGAACTGGATGTTAGTGGAGGATGGAGCTGCAGGATAAACAACCTGACAGCTCATCTCCATTCTCCACAGTAAGATGTCAACCTCCATCTGCTGCCTGCAGCCTGACTGCTGCTGCCAACAAGACAGTGATTAAAATATACAAAAAGATAAAGTCATTTCAGAAACTTGTTTAGACAAAGAAAAAACTGTAAATGCTGTGAGATGAATTTTGATTTGAGGTGAAATAAAACATGAACTGCTCATCTCAAAACTGTTTAATATGTAAAAACCTGTTCCTAAATGACTAATGATTACCTTCATTCAGTATTCCACAATAACCTTTCATTTATGTTATGAAAGGGCACAACATTTAAAATGCAAACTCTGAACTGCTGGTGGGAGATCGCTCAGAATTTCTAGTCATTATTAGCAATATCTATCTATCTATCTAACTATCTATCTATCTATCTATCTATCTATCTATCTATCTAACTATCTATCTATCTATCTATCTATCTATCTATCTATCTATCTATCTATCTATCTATCTATCTATCTATCTATCTATCTATCTATCCATATTTTTGACGGATCCAGGATTGTTTTAAAGGAGTTCTCTTTCTCTTTTCCTCTCTGGCCATGAGGACATGATGATCAGGTTATTGTTTATGATGATGCAAAGTTAGCACATTTCTTTTTATTCTGAAAGAATGTAGCGTGAAAAGGGGTGAATATGAAGTATTCAATCCCAAAGTTGGTTGAACAATATAAACTTTATTAAACTGAAATTTAATAAAATTATCCTCGGG
>NC_050523.1:25607355-25612470 GCF_002922805.2 Oryzias melastigma | reverse complement strand
GTTTAATGGACATTCTAGCAACTTCATTTCAGGTTGTAAAACATAAAACTTCTGCAGTAAATTTGTGGGTTTGCAGAATACCCGAAAATGCTTTAGTAAAAATACAACTTTTTTATCATCATTATTTATTTCTCACAAGTTATTTTAGTAAATGTAACTGAGAATAAGTACCTGCCATTTTCTGAGCATGAAAACCTGTTGTTAATAATTAACTATTTAATTAATAACAATAATTAACTATTTAATTAATAACAATAAAATAGTTTTAAATGTTCTGACTTCTTTAATTGCAAAAATACATTTTAACAATGTTTACCCTACTCCTATTTGAAATCAGTAAGAGTAGTATTTAAGTATCTTGTTATTTTCATATTCACCTTGGTATATAAATGCTCTTAAGTCTCATAAAAACTTAAAACCATATTTTTGTTCTAAAAAAGTAGTTCTTGTGTATTTCTCTTAAACCAGAATAAAGCCCTGTACTGTAGAATTAAAATAAGTCTACCAATTCTGCTTTTTTTAACACTGAAGATTCAAGAACAGACTTCTGAGTGAACAAAGAATCCTCCTCAACCTGGACCGGTGACGTGGCTGGGGTCCTGTAATTGAGACCCTGGTGTTTCTCTTTTGGTTGGCGAGCGGAGCATCCTACAGAGTGGCCTCAAGAGTGTTTGGGATGCCTCGTTCCACTGTCCACTGCATCGCCCACAGAGTCACAGAGGAGGTGTGGCCATTCACCATCAGGTCATTCATCTTCCAAAAATCCCTGAGGACCTGGAGGTGGAGTCCCGTGGGTTTGCACGGCTGGCGCAGCAAAGAGCTTTCCTCAAAGCTGCAGGTGGCATCAACCGATACCACATCAGGATCAAACCTTCACGTGACCCTGATGGTCACCACTACAGAAACAGAAAACTGTTCCCCTCCATCATCCTGAAGGCTGTTTATGAGCATTGGGGTTGTTTCATTGGCACCTGGCCTGAGTCGGTGCATGACTCCAGGGTGCTCCGTCACATTCCACTGGCCAGGCAGTCGATCTATGCTCTTCCAGGGAACTTTATCCTTACCTTTAACGCCCGCTCCCCCTCATCAGTCCCTACAAACGGGTGGATAAAGGTGTTGCAGCCCAACGCTTCAGCAGTCATCATTCCAGGACACGCTTGATTAAAGAACGTGCTTTTGGAATGATGAAGACAAGATTCACTGGCATCCTCCCTTTAAGCGCTGAATGCATCACAACTTTGCACATAGTGTATGTGAACACATAGGTACTAACAGGTAACTAAATCATTTGGTTACATTTTAAAAGTTTCCTTTTTACAAAAGTATGAAGATTGTGCATGTATTATCTCATATTTGTGTGTTTATGGATAAGGTGGCGCAGTGGTTGGCGCTCTTGCCTCAAGCAAGAAGGCCCCGGTTCGAATCCCGGCTGGAGGATCTGAAACAGAATCATCAGCTGGGACCTTTCTGTGTGGAGTTTGCATGTTCTCCCCGTGCATGCGTGGGTTTTCACCGGGTACTCCGGCTTCCTCCCACCGTCCAAAAACATGCTTCATAGGTTAATTGGTGACTCTAAATTGCCCCTAGGTGTGAATGTGAGAGTGGATGTGTGTGTGATTGAGGCCCTGTGACAGACTGGAGACCTGTCCAGGTTGTACCCCGCCTTCAGCCTTCAGTAGCTGGGTTAGGCTCCGGCACCCGTCTGCACGTATTTTAATTGCTCATTGCCTGGAGCATGAGGTGGGTCTCCCTTGGGGGCCCTGGCTTTTGCCTGGGGTGGGAGGGCTCTCTGGAGAGTAGGGCCACAAACTGGGCCCCCTGGTACAGCAAGGGGGTATCCTTCTTGCTGGGCTTGAGCTTGCACCCTCTGTGCTCTTGTGCCCCCCTACTCTCTGGTTTTGGGGCCCCTGTGGCAGTCCTGCTGGACTGGTCTGGGTAACACAATTTTCTACGCCTGTATTTTACACAATAAGATGGCGCTTTGAACAGGCTAGAACAGACTTTTTGTACGCGTGATTTGTACGCGATAAAACTCCGCTTTTTCCACCCGTCTTGAGACAACTTCAGACTATGATAGTAGACTAAACAGACATTTTCTGAGTCAGTGAACGCACCGGGACTGAAGTTACCACCCTCATTGATTTTGATTGGTCCTTCATGTTAGCCCCGCCCAAATTGACATTTTCAGTTTGTAAAAGGAAAATAAAAGAAAGATTTGAAAGTGAAAAAAATAAATAAAGGTTTTGAAACCTTAAAAACAGAACAATTGAAGCTGAAAATAATTACGTTTATTTTAAAATTGCAAAAAGTTTTGGACATTTGACATATTTTTTTGAAAAGATCAATGTTGTTTTCAAAATCTTTTATTAGGGTTTCAAATATTTATGGCCCCCATTTGGCTCCATAGACCTGGACTTGGAGTGGAGACATCTCCATGACGTTTATTGGTGTTGTGAGTATTTCATAAGTTGAAAAGACTGCACCAATCACAGTTACAGTTTAGAACCTCACATTTATTTTGTTACCAACAGCCACTTACAAAAACAGTCTGTACACATGATTTGATGAATGCATATCATTTCATTTATGAAACATGCTATGATGAAGAACTGTACACTTAATATGTGCTATTTTAATACATTGTATTTAACTATCAGCTAAATGTGAGCAAACTGAACAACAGTATTAGCAAATCTATACAATAAATATAAAAAACTAACTGGTTCCTCAGAATTTTAAGCTTTTTTCTGCTCGACTCGTAACTCGAGGTTCAGCGTTTGAAACATAATTCATTCCTGTAGACATTTGTTTGCGACTGAAAAGTAAGAAAGAGGAAAACAGACAACCCACAAACTTTAAAATGTTCTCAATCATAACTACTGATGTAAAATACAAGCCATTAAAAGAAAACTTTGCTGCTAGAAAGACGAGACGAGATGAGAATGAATAGAAGTCTTTACATGTTTAAAACTGTTATTGAACAGTTGCAATGATTGACAATGAGGTTGCAAAGAAAACAAAAGCAAAGTGTTCTAAACTGTCTTTTTCAATTTTTCTAAATGAAATTCTTGTCAGTCACAGTAATTATTAAACACTAATAAAAGCTGCAAAAGTTTAAGTAAAAATCACTACAAAATTCAAAATATTTCAGACTATTTTCAACATCAATAGACAGTTTTATATTTTTACAAAGCTAAATGGGTTTAAAAATTCATCAAGTTCTACAAATTCATATATTCTGGCTCAATCTATATATTTCTCTTATTTTATATAAAAATAAAGGAAATCTGAAAAGAGCAAAACAGATTATAAACAACTGGGAGCTACGTAACAAACAATGGAGAATTTTGATTGTGAAAGGAAGCAAGCACCTTATAACAGAGCACAATATCACACGTGCTATGACAGACGGCAATTACAGTGATTTAAAGGCAAACTCAGAAATAAGAAAAATGATTGAGTTCAGACGTCAAAACACTTCATGATGGCAACTCGATCAAATTTGAAATTGAGAAAAGCTTGGGAGGACATAAAGAGTACAACGTCTTTGTCTTCAACTGTTGAATGGCAGCTGGAAGGGTTTGGAGCCATAACTGAGAGAGAGAAGTCATGGTGGAGGTTAGATTTGTGTTCAACAAAAAGAAGTTTGAAAACTGCTGGAATGCCTTCAAACCTCACCCATAAAAAGGACCCACCTGTCAAGAGCCCTTGTGTTTATAATACACAATTCTACATTTGGAAGGAATTGTCATAATTGTTAAAACTGACGTGATTTTTCCTAGAACAACACAATAAATGATTGAAAATGTAATAAACTGGAAAGTATGAATAAACCAGCCACAACAAGGACTTTGCTAAGAATAGTTACAGTTAAGGACTTTATTCATTGTGTTGCCAAAAACCACTCAAAGCATTTAGTACAATTTATTAAATTAGAATTTTCAAGATGATTCCTCAATAAATCTTGTCATATTGCTGTGTGGCATCTACTAAAGTAACAAGTAAATCCTCATAATATAAAGAAACACAATTATTCACAAATTTAAATGTTTTCCTTCAGTCTAAGTCAGGGGTCCCCAGACTACGGCCCGCGGGCCGGATCAGGCCCGCCTCCACATTTGGCCCGGCTCCACATCAGAAACGCTGACCGAGACCCACATAGAACGTGACTTTATTTCACCCTTCTGCAGTCTGAATTCTTTTTTCATTTTTTTAGGCTAATTTAGTATTTCGCTAATATTTTAGCTAGTTATTAGCTTCAGGGTTTTCAGCTGTTAGCTTCAGCGTTTTTAGTTATCAATTTCAGAATCTTGAGTTATCAGCACTAGAATCTCAGGCGGCAACATTCAGCTTACAGCATTCCCTCAAACATTATCGCAGATAATGTTATATATCTACTTTTCAAAATGTTTTGGTATTCTGTTTTTCTTTGAATATTACAGAAATGAATTATTGAAGATTTGGCTATGTGTGGCTTTTCCATAGGTTAATTGGTGACTCTAAATTGCCCCTAGGTGTGAATGTGAGAGTGAATGGGTGTGTGATTGAGGCCCTGCGACAGACTGGAGACCTGTCCAGGGTGAACCCCGCCTTCACTCATCAGTAGCTGAGTTAGGCCCCGGCACCACCACGACCCCGAAAGGGAAAAAGCGGACGAGAAAATGAATGAATGAATGAAAGTTAAAAAGTTACAGTTTAAAGTTTTAAAAATTGGCATTCTGCTAGCTTTTTGGACTATTTTGGTATTAACTAAGGTTTTTAAGGCTATTTTGGAGTACAGCTAATACATGCTAGCTGTTTTGGCTAATTTAGAATTTTTTTTAGGCTGTTTTGAACAATTTGACAAACATGGAGGCAAACAGAGCTAGAACCTATCCGTTAATCACTGTGTTGACCGATGGGGACGGAGTTATGGTTTCCTGCCCTAAAAGTTTCCCTGCTGCAAGCCCGAACATTGTCCCACCCCCAAGAGCTATATACCCCATCGTGATTGGTCGGTTTGTCCGATCTGTACACGACACAGTCAAAGGGCCATTCATACAAAACCTGCGGGCTGCAGCAACATTAAACTTTCATATGAAAGTGGGGGCCGTAAAATACTGTCTTGATACCCCT
>NC_050523.1:25595322-25606787 GCF_002922805.2 Oryzias melastigma | reverse complement strand
TCAGTCATAATATTTTTAGGATATGGTTTTGTGTGGGAACCTCAACAATTGTTACATTTCTGAATTAGCATTTAATAGTGAGTTCAAAGCAAATGCAATATGCATATAAAATTCATGTTGGGCTCCTCTTTTTTCATGCACGTCAATAAAATCTTCATCTAAATAGTTAATTTGATATTAAGGTTCTAAAACTGCAGGCCGATTGGTTGGCCCTCACATTTTGATCTGTCTTTGCAAAAGGACTGAACTGAATAAACTTTATTCATATCACATGCAGAAATGTGTTACGGTCCTGCTTCAACCACGCACACGAGCACATGCAGGTCACACATCACGGAGTGCTCGTCTTACCGAACGCTCTCGGGCAGCTTGTAGTGAAGGCTTCGATTAGAGACCACATCTTCAACACTCTCCGTCATCTCACCCCTAGTTTTGCTGATCCAGTCTCGAAGCGGTCTGTCAAGGTGAGACAGAAACCGCCACATCAACACCAAGAGGGATCAGCTGTAATGCAGCTTAACACATTTTTCCCCAACATGAATACAACACACAACATGCACTTAAGTGCACACAAGGTCGTTTTATTTAACCATTTATGCAAAAATGTTTACAGAAAATTCTAATATAATTTATTGATGCATTTTCATGTTTTGAGGACATAATCAAATTGTCAAAATATAAATTATCATTAAAAAGCACAACAACACTCTTTACATTAAAGCAAGGTGGGAGAAAGAGGAAAACTCTGCGATCACACAGACGGATTGGGAACGTGTATGTGAAAGATACCGGGCTACAACAACATTTGAGTTTTGATGGAAATGTAATATAAAGCTCTTTATTACCCCTGCCCAGAAGAAATATCGTGGAACTGAAGTGTTTAACAGGGAAATGGCTCAACCCTGAATCACTGACAATCGAGGGTTGGATAAGTACTGAGCAGGAAATTTACAAAATGGAGAAACTTTCTTTTACATGTGTCAAAGTCAAGGCCAGGAGGCCGGATCCGGCCCTCCAGATCATTTTATTTTATTGTTATTAATGACCCGGTGTTATTTTGCTCTAATTTCTAACTTGTATAAAATTGACAAAATATATTTTTATGGAGAGTAAAATATTGAAAATGATTTAAGGTTTAAGTTGATTTATTCTGGAATAATATTCCTGACTTTTTATTATTCATGATTATGTTTAAAAGTTTATTATTGATTATTATTGGTTATTATTCCAGCTATGTGTTAGCTGTTTTAGTTCATTAATGCTTTTTAAAAAAAAAATAGGTTGTTTTGGACCTAGGCTAATATTTACACACTAGTTGTTTTGGCTAATTTAGGTCTTTTCAGTTTTTTTATGATATTTTTGAGTTTAGTCATTTTTTTAGCTACATGGTAGCTGTTTTGGCTAACCTTGTTTTTTTTGTTTTGTCTTTTTGTTTTTTAGGCTAATTTGCATTTAGCTAATATTTTAGGTGGCTATCAGATTCAGCGTTTTTAGCCAAGTTAAGTTTTTTTTGTTTGTTTTCAGCTTCAGTTATTTCAGCTCTCAATCTCAGCATCTTCAGCAGCCAAATTCAGCTTACAGCATTCACACTAGTATTATCACAGGTAATGTTATTTATCTAGTTCATAAATATGTTACAAAGTTACGGTTTTAAAGTTTTAACCATTTAATTTCTTGTTCAGTAAATGTTTATCCTGTTCGGCCCGTGACCTCAGGTGCGTTTTGGATTTCGGACCCTTGTGCGATTGAGTTTGACACCCCTGGACTAAGTGGACTGAATATGTGAAGCTTGCTGATTCTAATACTCTGTAGAAACATGTAAACGTTACAGATTTAAGTAACTTGGCTCCCCTTTAAGGCGCACACCCAAGTTTTTTTCCTTTTTCTCATTTTGTTGTTCTTATCATAAAAAAAACGATAAGCAACACAATGACATCTGTATGTTTACCAATCCCTCTTAGTCAATATGCTTTATCAATAAAACTTGAATGTGAAAAAATAAAAAGCACAAGGATTTGAAGTAGGAGTTCAATTAATACGGTGAAAATCAAACTCCATACTTGTGTTCAAGCTATAATCACAGAAGTGATGAATATTTCCATGCATCAACAATTGGTTGGTATACACGTACCTGATAAATGGGATTGCCATAAAAAACCTGTTAGGGGCAAGTCCAAGTTTAGACTTTGGGGTCATATCGTTCCGGTGACAAGGCAGCTTTTCAATGGAAAACCATTCAATATTCTACACGAGAAGTAAAACTTTGTCATGACACATGCAGTACATTAAATAATGTATTTTTTTTAAAGTTTTTTCATACCCTGATTTCCTTCCTTGTTTTGGGGTTGAACTTTGTATCCTTTGACACTCCTGGTATAATGTAAAGTCGAACCAACTGGTCTGTAATTTTTTGTTCAATGAATATGTCTTTGCAAATAAGTTTTTTTATGTCAAAACCTGTCTCTTCCATAACCTGTAAAGTACAATGGTCATTAGTTCTGAAAGTGTAATAACAGTAGAGGTTGCTCAGTAACCCTCACGACATTGGTCCCTTACTTCACGGACTGCACAGTCATGTGGAGCTTCATCCTCATTAACCTTCCCCTTTGGAAATCCCCATCCAGATTTTGCAAGGTAGCCCTGAACAAGCAGGACCTGAAAATATAAAATACAACACTGTGGGAGCAAGGAAAGGAGAGTAACGACATGTGGGCGTCAAAATTTGTTTTGGTGACGATAAAGCCAGAGAACAGCCCTGGAGCCTCACCAGGGGGCCCAGTCCCAAACGAACGGCCTACCATTGGGCCCCCAAGGCAGCCACGCCCCATGTTCCAGGCAACCACCCACCTGCCCCACTGGAGTCCAGCACAGAGTAATGCAGGCCCCCTGGCAAAGCCCGGGAAGCCAACTAATACTTCATACAACATGACGAGACTAATGTAACGACGTGGATGGCTAAAAACAGCATAATCATCATTGAAAGAACAGTGGGAATGCTTTGAAAATAGATTAAAAAAAAAGGTTAGAGTGAGACTTTTTCGTTAAAACATACATCTTTCATGGATTAAAAGTGGTTTGTACCAAGCCAGGCCACTTTTTTTGCTCTGAATTATTTTAGGAAAGGTCAGTGAATGTTTTTATTTATCAAGGAGACGTCTTGAAGTAGAATCATGGCATAAGGACTTAAAGTTTCCTTTCTTGATATGATTAACCCCTCAGCAAAGTGGCTTTGTTAGTCTGAGGGAGTTCATAGTCCAAAAGATTCTTCACCCACTTTAATTTTCTATTTATTGTTCTCTATGAGGACTGCTTCGAGGAGAAGACTAAGGATGTAGCTGGAAAAACAGCTAAATTTCATGTCTGCCACGGACACCAGTGAAGATAAAAAAATGCTTGGGGAAAAAAAAAAAGTTCAGCACGCCTTCTTGTGGGGTCTAGATGACCCCACTTTTAATGAAAACATGCCTAGGACAGCACAAGGGTTAAGCTAGTTTAAGAACTTGCAGGTGTTTTACCGAAATGCTGTATGAAAGCACAAAAATACATCAGTTAAAAATCAATCAATCCATTAAAAATGACCACATATTGTCACAATATGAGAAGCCAAAATCAACATACATTTTCCAGAGATTCATCCAGCATTATGGCTCCATAAGTTGGTACGCCCATCTTATATTCTTTCCACTGCTCCAAAACTTTCTGCACCTCCTCTCCATGAGGCAACAGAAATGGGCAATGATGGAAAAGTATGATTCTGTCAAGAATAACATTATTTTTCTGATATTAATGATCATTTCTCAGAGCTTACCTAAAGGACCCACCATGGCTTATTGTAACATATTAACAGTGGAGTGGTCAACACATCTACCCAAATTCTTATAGTGTAAGCTGCTATACAAAACACGTGTGAAGTGACAAAGCAGATGTAAGGATATCAGCCTTTGCAAAGTCTCTGATGCCACAATGAGGAGCTCCTGGTGTGTTTTGCAAGCAGAAGTCCAAGTAGAACCAATGGGCTAATTCAATCTGGAAGCACACTCGGATGGCATTGTCCCGCTCTTCACTTGGAATGTGAAGTATGAAACGGCTGCGGAAAAGAAGAGTTCAGGTTCAGGTTCACTTATTCTTATGTAATTCTCATACTTTGCCATGATTTGGGGCATGGGGTTTGTAAATGCTGTCCTTTTCTCTCTCTCTCGCTCTATATTTTTCTTTTTTTTTTTTTTGAAAAAACAATTTGATGTGATAAGTTTTAGTGTGGCTAGGCCAGTCACCGTAGTGTGTTTATTTCAGTCAAGATTTCCGTCTCTTTAGTGTTTTTGCCTAAAATGAAATACTCCATGCAATCTAATTCTATTTATTTCATAATAGATCGGATCAAAAGGAAAGTTGTCCCTACATTACTGCTGCCTCAAACGATTATTTAATAGTCGACTAATCAGAATATTTTTTGCAATTAGGCAACTAATTAAGATGTGAAGCGGACGCATCTTAACCATCATTAGCTTTAAACCAACAACAAATTAGATACATGTATACAGCATTACCTGTGATAATGCTAGTGGGAATGCTTTAGGATGAATTTGGCGGTTGAAGATGCTAGTTGTCACCGATAGCTGAAGATGCTGAAATTGATAGCTGAAATCACTGAAGCTGATGGCCAGCTACAATATCAGTTAAAAGCAAAATTAGATTAAAAAAATGAAAAAAACTAAATTAGTCAAAATAGCTAGCATGCTGAAATTTTATCTAAACTCTAAAATTGCCTAAAAAAAAACGTAATAAATGACGTAGTCCAAAAAGCTAACAGAATACCATTATAACTTTCAAATTTACAACACTTCCGACTCCATATAATAAAAATGTACGACTAATTGACTATTAAATTAGTCGCCGACTGTTTTAATAGTTGATGATTCGTCGATTAGTCGACTAATCGCGGCAGCACCACCCTACATGATAGGAAAAAAACATCAACCTCGATCTTAATAAACATTTGTTAAAATTCAAATAATTTCCAAATCGGATAATTCCAATAAAGTCAGATTGTCTTGACTGTGTACCAAAGGCCACAAACGGTGACAGCATCTATTCCTTTGTAAAGGAAATGCTACCATCACAAGGTTTGATGAGCAGGTGGCACAAAAATATATCCTTCATTATACATAAAAATACTCATTTGGCCGGTAAAAAAAACTTGGTTGGTAGATTTTTTTTTTTAAATCTATTAAAAAGACTTTTTTATTATATCTGTTTTAGAAAGTGGGAAAATGTCGATTTTCATCAAATATTATTTACAAGCTGATGAGAAAACTCTGATGACCCAGCATTCTCGTAGTATTTAAACGCATCACTCACAGACGAATCTCTGAGGCGTGAAGAGTCTCACCACAGATCTGTGGTTTTGTGTGTGCGTAACAAGAGATTTGTGCATGATTTTTAAAGATTTGCGTGTATCATTAGTTTCAAGCTGTTATAATTTTGATTTGTTCATGTGTAAATTTCCTTTTGTATTTTTATTTTATTATTATGCACATATTGTATTTTAAAAGTTACAAATTAAGGATTACGTAAGCACAAATCCTAAATTAGGCACAAATCAAGAATTATGCACGCATAAATCCGGGTAATACTTATTTCTCTCCACACTTTTGCGTCTTTGATAACACATTAAACTCTAGTATACTAGAGTTTAGTTAATAGTTTACAAAAATTAATGAACCAACTGTGACATAAGTGTTTTTTGTTTGTTTTTTATTTTCTAATCAATGCATTTCATTATTTCTGTAAGTAGTTTGAAATATTTGTGTGTCTTGTCCTGTATTTTTCATTATCTATGCTTATAAATAAATCAAACATGAAATGATGCTTTTCATTTCTCCTGTTGCTTCATTCCTACATTGTTTACATCACGTGGCCACCAGCTGGGTTGGTAGTTTTAGTCCAGTTATTCCGCTCTGGGAGCAGATTGTATTCAGACTGAAGAAACTCAGAGTAAACTGATTGGAAAAACTGAAACCACCAGAGAACGGTTCCTGGTCCCGGACCAGGGTTTGCTCAGACTGAAACACAATAACTTCTGGCTGTTTTATGGCCCTTAGCAAATAGTTGACTTTATGGCGTCGCCGGGAGATCACAGGTGACTCTGACTACGCATGCGCAAAAATGATCCTTCAGTTCTTTAAGTATGCGTTCTTTTAAAATTGTTACATTTACGGCAAAACGGGGACGGCTAACTGTAAAAGCTGTTGCTATTGCGTGAATTAATGGGTTAACTGAATATATCACAACGTCAAATATAAGTGGCGCTAACTTTAAGGATTACCTGCATAAATCATCCAAGACGCTAGACGGGATCTCGACTCGTTTGGTTTCCATGTTGACTCTATCGGCTTTGCCTCTCCTTCTTCACGTTGTGGTTCGGACGTAAAGAATGTTGATGGTTAAGACGAGCTGTGAAACACAACACGTCTGATAAACAATGGCTTCTTCTTCGTCGTCCTTGTCCTCCTCTTCTTCTTCTTCAGTAAGTTTGTTTTGGCGGCTGGTAAACAGCAGGCGCATTACTGCCATCTAGTGGTTTGGAGTGAGGGTCTGATTTTTTAAGCGGCTGCTGGAGGGGGCGGAGAAAGGCGCCAGAGATGAGGGCGAACGACGAGACTGTACGAGATCAAGGAGTTGGGGGTTGTCCATAGACTGTATATAAAATAACTGGACAAAGCATTCCCCCCCTACTTCCGTGTTCCATATAGGAAGTACCACTGGGTTGCAAAAAGGCCAAAGTCCCATTGACTTACATTGGGAAACAGACAGTTATTTCTCAGTCATTTTATATGTCAGAATAATCATTCTTCCTCTGCTGCTTTCTGCTTAACTTCTTTTTTCTAATCCTATTTTTTTTAAAAGATTTTTTTCCATTATCACAAGTTATTAGAGTTATAAATTGACCAATCAGATGGCTCAATAAGCGTTTGTGGGTCTGACGTCGAACGTCTGGGGGGTTTGATTGACAGATGACGGGTAGCCAATGGGAGCAGACTTCATCAATGGGTCCGTGAAGACCTTTTAACACCTACTTTACAATTCAACAATGTACCAATCATTGTCCTACTGTTGTTTTCCTCAATGGAATGTACCGATGCAGCAGTTTGAAACAACAAGAGGAGCATGCTGTCGACATTTTTAGATGAGGATTTACTCTGTAGAAATAGATTTCACTCTGAGGTTATGTGCTTTGGACTTTTTTCTTTGTTTAACGTTGGTTTTTCTTTATTTCACTGTTTTGATTGTAGCTCATGAATTATAAGTTTCGTATCATACAGAATGGTACAGCTCCTCCATAAAATCACCAACCAAAGTTTCATCTTCTTTGCTTTTCCAGCTTGAAGCCTGAATTAGACGCAGCTGTCTGAGGAGCGCGAGACAAATTTCAATGGATGTTGTCGTATTTTGAAACAGAAAGAAGATCCAGCTGTTCTCTTGTTAGGATGGTTATTTATTTTAAATACCGCTGAACGCGCTTCTCACGTGCATCTGATCAGACTGTAAACCTGGCCGCACGTGAAGTAACGCTGCGGCTCGCGCGAGGGGGGACGCGCGAAGTTCGGGCACGGCGTCACCCAAATGCTCCTTTTATCTCGACAAAAAGGAATAAATGTAAGTAAATCCAAAAGGACCGCTGATAGAATCAAATGTTGGGATGGTTTTCCCTCAAAGGCTTCAACAATGACTTGTACAATTCTCTCGAGACGCCGACGCTGAAGTTGGCTTCTGATTCACAGCGAGAGCGTTCCACTGTATTTTTCGAGCTCAGACCACCTAAAAACAGGTCCTGTTCGGAAAAATCGGAAGTCAACTTCACAGTCGTCTCGAGCCAGCGTTTACATCCGCGGTCTCCTGGTAGAGGCGTGGAAAGAGGTGGAGGATTGCAACAAACTCACTCCTGATTGGCGACAGTACTTCCTGTAGATTCCATGACTCAGCTATGACTCAGACCAATCGCTGAAGATTGTTTGCCAATGGCGGCATCCGTTTCAGGAATTGACGGTGAAAGCGGCGGCCTACTTTCGCGAGGAGAGGAAGTAATGCATTTCCAATGGGGGACCTCATTGCTCGCTCTGTCCATTGTTTTTACAGTCTATGGGGTTGTCCTTACCATTTGGCTGAAAGTTAATAAGCCACTCCTCCTAGTTTGATTTGTGCTGTTGTGTCTTTTATATTATTTTTTACCATCTTTTAGAGTAAAACTGTTGATAAAATAGCTGCGGGATTCATTGCATGTGCACTGTCCCAAATAAATAAATAAAAATAAATTAAAGTTACGTTTTAGAGGCAACAATAACAAATATGACCACAGATTATTTGAAATCTTCTTTATTTTTTCATCAGTGGTTCACTACCTTCCAGAAAAAGTTAAAAAATACACCGATGTCCTTCATTTAGCACCAGTTATTTCACACCGAACTACAAGAACTATTGGACACAGTTTCCCACAATGCATTGTTTTGTAGTTCTGAAGGCGGCCTGCAGCCAGCGCAGTACCTATTATCTGGCCCTGCCAAACATTACATGATAAAATTTAAAATATATATTAATACTGAATGTAGTTTCTATGGAGATCACCCAGAAACAGTAACTCATCTTTTCTGGTACTGTCTGTCCACACAGAGATTTTGGAAGGAGTTCAGTAGATTCATCATTTTTCATGTCTTCAAAGATTTCTCCCTGAAATGGGAAAATGTGTTACTTTGTTTTTTCAGGACACCAAAAAAAGCAAAAGGCTTTTTTAAATAATTAATTTATTAATTCTTCTGGCAACATACATAAATGTAAATTTACTAATAAAACACCATACTTCCCATAATTTGTTAAAGATGTAACTTTTTATATAAAATCAATATCCTTTTCCTCCAACAAAAAGGCTCTCAGAACTATTAAAATCTGTAACATTCTGCAAATATTTAATGAATCGACTCCACTGGCTGTTTAACATTATCTGTGTTGTATACTGATTGTATGTTGTACACTGCATTGATTTTTCTTCATGTTGTATACTTGCATTTTGTTCAATAAAGTTTAAAAAAAACTATTTTCTGGCTGCGCTGGCTTAGGAAGCCGCCTTGAACCCGCCCCTTTCTCGCAATACTTGGTGACGGCGCACATTTGACGCCAGTGCACGAAACTCACCAACATGCACCGCAATCCAGGCGATCTGCGCAGATCTGATATGGCCTATTTTATCCACCTCATATTGTTCTCTTTTTTTTGTTTTCCTTTTTTAAAATATGTTATTTTTTATCATATACAGTAGGAAAACAGAAGTGGAGCTTTGTGGCTGGAGAGAAGGAGCGCATAGGATGCAGAGACAGACATTTCACTGTGGCTGCACTAACCAGGCTAAAGGCAAAATAACAACAAATTCTAACTCTAGGGCTTGACTGCCTCACTCTCAGCCCTCATCCGCTTCAGGGCCTGCAGGGATGTGCTGACTACTTCTGAAGCACATATCAACTGAATGAACCTGCAGCATGGCATGTGCAGCCTTCAAGGAACCTAAGACTTTTAGGAGGAACTTTTCTATTTCAAAGAAATGATGCCTCTTTAACATCCTCAGTTATACTGACGCCTCTGTGCAGATGTTAACAGCAGCGGATCTGTGACCTCTGACAGGATCCTCATAAAATCATCCTCATTCTCCACAAGGTACTTGGTCACATCATGGTGGATGGTCCACCTGATCTCTAACAGTCGTTTTATGGAGGGAACATCAGAAAATCTGCATTGAACTGACTTTCATTAATTTTGTTTTGGATGTTGCGAGAGGTGTATTTAGCATTTTGTGGGAGGCTTTTGTTTGTTTTGTTAAACTTGGGGTCCTCTGTCAGTGTGTAGTCAACCAAATTTAACAACAGTCCTGCAGAGAAACCATCATTTGAATTTTCCACACTACCACCAAGTGGACGTTCATTCACTGCAAGGAACTGAACGACTTCTCCAATTGTTTTTATATTATATTAATTTTTTATCAATTTGAGTGGACCCTCTTAGATTTCTAATGGTTTCCCCTGTGACCTCTCTCTGGGAGATTCAGACCAGGATTTGGTATTTTTTTATGTGGCATTGACATTGACACATGCTTTGTAAATCTCTTGTCTTTTTACAGTGCCATTTTCCATTTATTTAATCTTTGTTTATTGAAAACCAAATCCCTGTCATTGTTTCCCCCAAATTTACGACACGGGAAACAAAAGCATGCATCAAGCTTTGCTGAATATTCTAGCCATGGTCTCCCACCATACCAGCCTGGGTAGAATGAGTGAGCGTTCTTACCAAAGTTACGTCTGGGCAAAACCAGAGCTGTGGGCTGTGAAGATGTTAAAGTGTTCAAGTCTGAATTTACATCATCTGTCATCTGAGGAGGAGAATTTGTTAAAATAACGAGTGATCAAATAATTTCAGTGATAAAAAACAGACGAAAACTCTGAACAGCGACTAAGCTCAATTGGAAATTGCGTCTGAGCTTTGCTGAGCCTGTGAGATCTACTGTGAGATCTGGAGTGAAGCGCGAGGCCACGCCCTCTCATCCATCTACCAATCAGCACTAGCTGCTGCTTTGAATGAGAGCCAGAGAGAGCAGAGAGCGCTCTGGAAGGGTAGGAAAAAATTATGGACAAGTATTACGGGGAGCAGTGCAGCCTCAGAGTGGGGTTGGACAGCTTTACCCCAAGGCAACGAGGCCTCACGGGGGTGTCAGACAGGTGGACAGCTTAGCCTGATCACATGATGGAGGGGTAGCAAAGGTAGCACTCGAACACGTCCACCACGTATTTTTTTATTTGCGCTGGCACAGTAAGTGTAGGTATAGGACAAACCCACGGGTAGGAAGGACTTAAAGAACTTCAGCCTTTTTTGATTGTACAAAAATTTGATGTGAAAAACATTGCATTTAACTAGTTGATCTAAGAACACAACTATTTGCTGAGTCTTGAAATAAAAATAAAACCCGAAATATTTAAAACAGAAGATAATATTTTGGGACATAACAGTTTGCAGTTAGAAAATCAAGGGTTCACAACAAATTCAAAAAGAAAATTCAAAGGTTTTAAAAATTCACAATCTGATGGAACAGAAAAACGTCCATACCAGAGTAGGTCCAATGACACCAAACCCTGACCTCACTTTGAAGGGGCCAGAGACCATGGACCTGTGGGACACAAGGTCCTGAGAGCACCTAGGCCTGGAGCAGGTCTGTTAGTTGTCATTCCTAAGGTGAGCTTTTATCCATTTTAGGTTAATATATGCCCAACAACGATGACCACCAGAAGCCTCCCAACAGGGTTCAGGGATGGCAAACCGGAGGACAGGGCTCTAGGCAATTGAGCAACCTGGAGCCCACACCCAGGGGGACGAGGTCTCCCCAGCTAAGATGTTATGGACTCCCCAACTGCGCAATAAAGGAGTCGCCA
>NC_050523.1:25586300-25593356 GCF_002922805.2 Oryzias melastigma | reverse complement strand
AACTTCAGGAAAACAGCAAAGAGCGCTTTTCTGATGAAATATACCTCCACACATCTTATCTCAAAGTTATACTGTTCAAAAATAGATCACTTTTAGCTTAGAAATGCAGATTAAATCTGAAATAGAAGCACAAAACAACATCAACCGTTTTCCCATCACTTTGAGTCTCTGACTCTTTGTCCTCAACCATCCAAAACCCCTCCATCCAACATCTACTTAAATAGTTGATCTCTTTAATACACTGTTTTTATTTAAATATTTTCCAACATCTTTGTAATTAATTTACAGATTTTTTTATGCTCTTGTGGGATTTGAAGCTTTACTCTGCGATTGTCCAAGGCTGGCCTCGAACCCGCGACCTTCTGAATAACCGTTACCAAGATGGTTGCTGCCCTCTTGGGGCCTCTTGCTGGCGTTCAGAAGATCGCGAGTTCGGGGCCAACCTTGGGCAATCAAAACAAAAAATTTCAGATGGCGTCTTTTCTTACAGAAAAATCTGTAAGATATTTATAAAGGAGTCTGAAATGATTTAGGTGGGAAAAAATGTTAAGTGCATTAAGAGTTGTTTTATGCTTCCTTTTCAGGTTAAATGAACAATGAAGCTAAAAACGGAGAGGGGCCCAGCTGCAGGGAAACATGGCGGTTTGACGTGTCATGGCCGACGGACGTCTACCTTCTGACCCCTGATCAGTAGGTGGCGGTAATGCGCCTTTTAGTTGGTTGCCAGCTGCTGTAAAACCAGAAGAAGACGAGCTAATTTGAAGACAGATGGCGGAAAAAAATGAAAGTAAGTTAAGGAGTATGTTATCATTATTCTCTATAAAATAATTATTTGTTTCGCTGATACGTTCTATGAGTATGATCATTTAAAGGACTAGATGTATCACTTATTTCATGTTTGTCTTTTTTTCCTAAACTATTTTAATCTGAATGATTTAATCTGATTCAAAATTCTGTGTTGACGCTAGCTTAAGTTAGCTTAATAATAGGTCCATTTACACACCCATTTTACTTCATGACTTTTAATTTGTATTTTTTCTAACGCTTTCGTACACAATATTTTCGACGTTCACTTCTAAAACAGAGCAGGGTAAAGATATAAAGTCTTTAATATCAAACAGAAAAGCGTAAATAAGTAAGGCTGACGACGCATGTAAGGACGTGCAACCAGCACAAAAAAGATGAAAAGTCGTGTTACTCGTGCAGCATTACCCGCACGTGTTTTAAGTTTGATATTACTGCACCGATTTTCAGGGTAAATGCATTTTTTAAACATTTAATTAAGAACGAATGGATACTGTTTCTCCAAGTCACACAACAAAACATAGTCTCTGTTTGGATTTTTCATTATATGTTTGCTTAAAGGGTATGAATCTGATTTTCAAATTTTACTTTGTTTGGCAAACATTGCAGAAAAGGCTCTTGATGATGACCGCGTGTGCATGGCTGAACCATTCAAGTTCTGTGTCTTTCAGACGTCAAAAAACAAATGTAGGTTATGAGTTTAAAGTAACACTCACGGAAATTTTTCATTATTTTTTTCCCCCCAATCTTTTAAAAGAAAATACATGAATAAATAAATGAATAAATAAACATTTCTTTCTGTGCTTAGACTCCTCTACCCGGATGTTAAATGTCTCCAGTGGTTGCAGTGCCAAACATCCAAAGGATGGCTTCACCAAGACTGCACTGGAGAATTCAGCAAAGTCTTGGGAAATGGATCCTTCGACTGTGGATGCACAGATTTGCCTGACAGCACTGAGTAAAATAACAACTATCTTGATCCTTAAGTAACTATTTAATGTCACATCCTGTAAAATGACAGGAGTAGGAGCTAGAGCTGGAACATTGATCACAGACTGCCATTTTAAGTTGGAATTTCCTTTTAGACACAAAGGGTTTTATGAAAATGCTAGCCTGACAGTGTTACTTATCACAAATAAGCTCATTTTTAGATATAATTATAGAAAAATATCTGTCTTCTGGATGAAGTAATGTGAGAATATTAATGCAAAAGGAAGAAAAAAGGTCTGGTCACTTGGATTTTTCATCTGCAGGTTTGGGTAAGCCTGTAGAAGAGGAAGAGATTCTGTCCCTCTTTCCTGGCGATATGATGAAGGAAATTGAGGATGATATGATAGAAACTAAATCCTGTAGTTTATTACACATTCACACTTTGCACTTTCAGGCTCTGCATGAGGACCTGACCAAAGGGAAAGTGCGTTCCAACAGAATGTACCTGTGGCAGAACCCACTGTCCTCATGACCACTGAAACAGCACCTGAAGCTGAGGACACCTAAGTGACCAGCGGGTATTTTAGAATCTCATCAGTTGTGTGTGTGTTCATACATTATTTGTTCTGATATTTGCCTATCTCGTCAGATTTTTCAGCTACTGAGGGCCGTTGAAGATGCCACAGAAGTCGGGTCCTTAGTCCGGAAAAGGGAGATCCAGCTCCTGGATTATGTTTTTGATGTCATGCTCCCACAAGTAAGATTCTCTATTTTGTTTGTGAAATATAAGTCATCTTTTAGGGGATTTTGGTCAACATTTCACTTTGAATGTAGAAACCAAAGCAGTGCATTCTTTGTTTTGTCACCTGGTATAATTTGATCTTTTCCTTGTTTTTCAGATCCTAATCAACATCCTAAAAAAACAGGAAAGACGAGGCTGCAGGCAGAGATTCTGCTGGCTCGGGGCAGCATTTTTTAATGCATTAACTCAGTTGTTGTTTTTCTGTTTCTAAGAATTACGTTTTTAGTTTTACTTGTTTGTTATAACCGTTGAGTTGTTAATGTACCTTGATTCAGTTTACATACATTTATACTTAACATACAAATAAAGTTTGTTATTTCAAACTTTTGCTCGTCTCAAGTTCTTCATGTTGTTTGTATGATGGAGTCATGAGGAAAACTTGATCTATAAAGGTAGGTTGCTTTAATAGCAGGATGATTCTTGAATTTTTTTTTTAATGAATCTAATATTTATGAGCACCTAGCAAGATGTTCCAGAGGGAGATGGGAAAGGGCTGAAAGAACCTCCTGAAACTTTGTATTCCACCACATCCAAGGACGACCATGAAAGTCTCGCCAAGTTCTATCCAGGATGTGAAGAACCGTCCCCTCATCTTCAAGTGCTGCATGGTTTGAAATTAACAAAACATGTGCACAATTTCATCTGCAGCTGGACTCTTCTCATTTTATATCTTTTCAAAAGAATAAAAATAATAACAGTCAACAGCTTTCTATTCAATGTTTGATTAATATTGAGATAATTCAACTGCCAGCTCAGGATTTTAGGTTGCAGTTTGAAAGTTTTCGGTTTTATGAATACACATTAAGAGTCTACAGAGCAACAAACTAAACAAAAAGTAAATACATTAGATCCAGTTGAAATAGCAACGTTTAAATATCTTGTACTGAACATATTCTCCCCTTGATATAAATAATGGTGTAATCCGTGGTCTCTTCAGACGTGTCTATGATGTTGATTTACAATAATTGTAGCACTACATTGCTTATCCATGACACTTAGCTTAAATAGCAATGCCTAAGGGGGAAAATGTGATTTAACTAAAAATAACATCAGCAACAGGGAAAATATGAACAGAACACTGAGATCGCCAAGCAATGCCTTAATAAAATAAAAAAATCTAAATATGCTTTTAAATAAAAGTATAACTAAAACTGAAAATAACATACACTTCAAGAAAAACATCTAATGGGTACAACTCTTCCTTTGAGATTGCTTACTCTGGATAAAATACAAATTCCCTTTTAGATACGATCACAACTTCTTAAAGAACTCCGCTATAATTTAGTCCTATATGTTTAGTTTTTCATACCCAAACAAAGAGTGCTGAAAAGAATGACCATCTTTAAGGTTTTTTTTAATTGAACTGAAATTTAGTTTGATATCTTTAAGATAGATTGATTATCAAAAGAAATATATGATACAATAATAGCCTTATCAATGGTTTAAAATAAAAATGTACAGCATGTATGAAAGTATAAGAACAGTGTTGACACCTGATTTGAATACTGTAAACACTGTTTGATTTTTATTTTATTTTATTTTATTTTATTTTAATTTATTTATTTATTTTTACTGTTTAAGACATGTTCTGGTGTCGGCTGTGACAGCTGGTTCTGTCCTTAATATATAAGGTTCTGTCATGTTCAGTTGGAAAAAAATACTTCAATTTTCCTGTTTGACGTCATAACTATTTCCGCTTCCGGCTTCATCCGCTACGTCTTGACAGACACCATGACATCCTGCAGCCGGGTATTTTGGGATCTCTGAGGCTTCACGAGGTAAGTGTCCCTTTTCGCATAGTCTACATTTGAGAACTCTTCATTTGTTGAGGAAATTAATACTTTAATAAGTCTTTAGTAGATTTCATATCAAAGAAATTAAACTTCTTCGATGTGCTTAAGAAAAGATTTGAAAAGTTTCATTTTTTTCCACGGCAGAGTCATTGACAGTATAAAAAGATGGACAACGTGCCCGTGACGTCCCCTCAGAAAATGCCGTAGCGCCGGTTCCAACAAACCGCGTTACAAGTTAAATTTGATTTAATAAACCTCAAGCTAAATTAAATTTATGGTTGATGAGAGATTTGTCTTTATTTGGTAGGATCTTGATATCAAAGGCAGAAGGCATATCATTAGCTGTATGTTGCTTTATCAGTTAATATTCCCTAAAGTACAAGTATTAAGAAATTAGATAAAATACTGCATTATTATATTAGGAAGAAAATAAACCATTATCTTAAGAAAAATGTTATTACTTGTTGTACAGATCAAAGCGGTTTGGAGGTCTTCACTACCATCAGCAATATCTTTTAAATTAAATGGATGAAAGAATTTTGGAAAAAACATCTGCAATGCTTTTTCGAAAAATTTGTTAGATAATCTTGATGGATTACGTTTTTTACTCAAGTGTAATTTTTCTGTTGTTAAAATTCTCTTAGAATTAGCTGAATTCCATAAACCACCCGCTTTTATCTTGGATATCAGTTTATGGACATAACTTTAGCTCACACAGGTATTTTATTTGGAATAACAAAGAAATCCTTTACAAAAATAGATCACTGTTGTGTCATTTATGGTTTGACAAAAACTCATAGACAATCATTGGAAACAAGCTTGTACGCTCAATAATTAAGTATATGCAACACATCGGGAAATAATTACATTTTAAGTACAATCGTTAGAAATATCTCTTGGAAAGACAATAGTTAAATCAAAGCAAAAGAGAGAATCAGAATAAATAGCAAAAATAATGTTTATGAATGAGAAGACAAATTTATCTGAACAAGAACAACCATTATTCTTCTCATTGTAATCAGAGCTGAACAATTTATATGAAGAAAAGGCTGGAGGAGCATTTGTTGGATCAAGAAGGAAATGATTAGATCAGGGGTCGGCAACCTATAACAGTGAAAGAGCAATTTGGGCTTGATTTCTGCTGATCAAAACCTAGAAGGAGCTGTATAGTCTTACTTTAGTCTTTAATAAATTTGCATTCACTGCCTTCTTTTTTGTTTTACTAAATATTATTGATACCTATTTTTTTGGCATGAACAAAAGCAAAAATAGAAAAAAGAACCTAAAATGTGATTTCTTTTTTTTTTTTTAACTAACCAGTGTTGTGCAGCACAAGGTAATATCTGCTTTTAACTCATAGAAGATCAAACTTTTTAGCAAAATTTAAAATCTGTTCATGCTAATCTGTTCATGCTGGAGGTAGCATTGAGCTAGCAAAACATCTTCAGGTCAACAATGACGCATAGTTTATCATCTATGTGCACCTCAGCCATCAATTTATACATTTAATTAATTTAAATTAAATATTTAAAAATTTAAAAATTGACATTTTTATTTTAGTTTTTGTTCATTTTTTCGTCTTTGTCCTCAGCAGTCTTACTCTGCTGAGTTTTGTTATTTTAGTTTGGGGTTGGATCTTGGTAGTCTTAGTTTTCAGGCTTTGTTTATTTGTTTTCTTTAGGTAGTTTTGGTTATGCAGTTATTAGCAGGGAGCTGCTGACTCTGACGGTCGACATGTCTGGGTCAGCAGTCTCTATGACTTATTTTATGTTTGTCCGAGGATCCACCATGGAGAGATAAAAGAGACACATGTGGATCTGGAGCTGCAGATTTTCGGATATCTGGATTAGAACAGGGGGAAAATGTAGGGTACTAAATATTTTTTAACTTGGACAAGAGAAATGTTCAAATTTCCCGTCTTTGTCAAATTCAAAGTGATAGCTTAGTGTGTGATGATACAAAAAAGTCTCAAAATGTTGGAAAATTTTATAAAGAACTTAATGCAAAAGATTTAATAGAAGAAAAAAAACATTTAAATATGTCTTAGTGGTATTAAAGATAAGATTGAATGTATCAGTGAAACTTTTCAAAGATCATGTGACCAGAAAATTAACAATGAGGAAGTTAAACTTTGTATTAAATCTCTTAAAGACAATTAAAGTTCTCGGAATGATGGATTGACATATGTATTTTTATAGGACCTATATGAAAAAATACCGACAAAGTTAGTGTAGGGTTTAGAAATATTTTGAATCTAAAATGTTTTGTGGTTTGACAAGAAATTTTCAACTGTTTAGTTTTAAAAGGTAAAGACCTATAGGTATGTTTTGTAACACTCGAAAACATGTCTTCATATGTTCCAGTGCGATGTCAGCCAAAAGCCACAGCTCCGTGCTACAGGGCGAAGGTTCCAGATCCTCCGTTGAGATTTACATCGATGAAGAAATCAAGAATGCAATAAACATTTCTTTGAGGAGGTTTTACTGCAGTGAAGAAAAAGGTACCAACTGCTTTTATTTGATTTTTTCTAACTTTATTTATGAACATTGAGAAAGCTATGAAACAGGACATTCAAATTCACTTAGGGTCACCCATGATTTGTATTTCCATTCTCAACATTTCTAATAAGAATCAAAGGGCGGAACAGCAAATGCATTATAGGAAGAGGGGAGAAATAAAAAGAGGGGGGGGGGGCTGATTCATCTCATAGACTGTATATAAAATAAC
>NC_050523.1:25581189-25586181 GCF_002922805.2 Oryzias melastigma | reverse complement strand
GTCCATTAATTTTTACAGTCTATGATTCATCTTGATTACAAATACAAGTCAATAAAATTTTACAATAAAATTTGTGGTAATTGTGTTCAGCTTTGCCTGTCTAGGCCTGTAAACTGAAAGGAACTTTACGCACAGATGGGGATGCTGCCATTTCGTCTATTTAGAATCCAGTAGTTTTCCAAAATAAAACTTCATTAGATAAAAGATCTGTCAACGTAAACCATCACCTTATCAAAGATCTGTCAACATAAACCTTGACTAGAAAAAAATGTTAGAGTAAACCTACAATTGATCAAAAATCTGTCAACATAAACCTTCACCAGAACAAAGATCTGTCAACATAAATCTCCAGTTTCAGCTAGCTGGTTCATGAATCACATTGTAAATATAGTGGAAAACATGTAGGTTGGTTTTTTTTTCTCCGCTGCCAGGTATCAACTACTGGTGCCGGTCCGCGGGCCGGGTTGGGGATCACTGTTTAAGAGGACTCTATGATTTCATCACAGTGTTCTCATTTTTCTGAAATCTTGTTTTCATGGGGTTTATGAGCTGGTGCTCCAATAAATGAAAAAAAGAAAATAAAAACAGATAAACACTTGAAACCAAACTCTGTATCTTTACATTTTTTATTTTTTGAATAGAATTATGAAAACGAATACATGTTTTCATGATATTCTAGTTTTTTTTTTTTTTTGGAAAGGGTCTGTATGGAAGTTGTCAATCCTTTATTCCTCTCTTCTCTTGTCTGAACAGAGATTGAATTTCCTCCCTCCTTGTCTCCAGCTGAGAGAGCCTATGTTCATCAGTTGGCACAGACTTTGGGATACATTTCTAGGAGCAAAGGGTAAGTTCCCCTTTTAGGAGGACTAGCTGTATCTTAAAACTCATTAAAAATGTAATTTCTTACTTCAAAGAGCTTGTAAATAAAGTTACTTTTTTTCATTTTTGTTCTTGAAACAGAATAGATCCTTGCTGCCAAACTCTAGTGTTTGAGATCTGTTTTCCAGCTCTACCTGCACAGCATGCTTGCTCGAGTCATTGAGTCAGCAGCAAGTAGAGATGTAGAGCTCTTTGACCAAGGTCGGAAAACTCTGTCTTGAGGTGCATTCACACCAAAGTCACGTGCCCCGCCCCTCTTACGTCGAGCGACTAATTTGCTGCTAATCGCCTCTCAAAAAATGTGTTTTTGAGCTTAACGCCGTGGCCGTGTGTGGGAGGAGCTACCAGCTAATGCATTTAGGATGATATAAGGAACAGCGTCTGGGTTTGGGTTTATATGATTATCATTAAAAGATTTTCCCGGTACAGGGGGCTGTGTCTGTATGGCAGATGCTTCCATGGTGTTTCTGTGCCTCTGTGGCTGAACTTGAAGGTTCACGGTCTCATATTAATCAGAGGTGGAAAACAACATTAGGAGACCTTTTTCCTTCTTTTTTACTGTCTCAATGAGGTCATAGCTGGCAGCCTCCGCAGCGTTTCTCTGTCTGCCGCCATATGTAGTGAGTGAACTCCGACGCGGGAGCGAAAACCACTGAAAACATCAAGTGCCCAAAGCTGAGTTCCTGATTGGCTGATTGGCAGCAAACTTCAGATATTTACATTTTGTCCGTGCTGCCAGATTTGTGCCGCATCGCTCAAATTGAGCTGCTGTCAGACCTTCGCGCCGTGCCCGTCTATCAAATCGCATCAGATCACCTCATGTCGCGTCTGTTCCATTAATTTAAAATGGAAACTGGCAACCCACAACGAGTGAATCACGTTTGGTGTGATTGCACCTTTAGATATGAACTTCCTTCTTTTTTCTACTTTATTTCATTAATAAAAACTTAACTTTCAAAACAAGTCTTTATTTGTTTCAAGTGGAGAGAAAAGACTAGCAAGACTGCAGGTTGATTGACGAGTGTGGAGATATGAATTTCTGTCAATATTTCAAGAGAAACAATTGAAGATAACCCTGAAAAAGATCTGACATGCATGTTTTTATGATGCACCTTAAGAAACTCCATATTTTTTTCTTAACTAGGAAGGAACCAAATCGTCTACTCATTGTAAAGAAGAGGGATGTTTTTAAGAAGGTTCAGCCTAAACTTCCCCTCACAGTCTCCCAGAATTCCAAGGATATTATCCACAGTCTGCTTCAAAGGTTAACGTCTTCCAGAAAAGACCACATGGACAAACTGCCCAGCAGCAGAAGGGGCATAACGGCCATAGAACCTGGTAATTTTTTTTCTTGTCTTTATTTTATTTCAAAAAAATTAATATTGTTTTGAAAGCTGCACATTTTCATGGCATTTGTTAAATGTATTAGGTTGTGCATTCTTCATAGTTTTTTTGTGGGTAATAAAACACAAGCAAACATTTTATTGTTGGGTTTGTTAAATAGATTTAAAAAAAAATTAACTAACCAGCTTCCAGGCAGGATGTTATCACTGTCATTAGTTACAATAACGTGATGTGGCAGTTAATCCTAAAACAGTGGAAAGTTCTAGTAAGACAAATATGTCCATACTTGTAGAAACATAATCTGTATGGCAAATTGCAAATAAATTTACAGGTACACACACCAATGGATGAAGGTAACATTTTTATTTTTTACAAGGGGCTGAATACCTACTGGATAAATGCCTATAGTTTCTCTGCAAAATGAACTAGTCTCTTATAACTTCTCAACACAATACACCTCTCCTCTTTTGAGTAATACAGGAAGAAGATATGCACATCACATTATTAGCATTATTAACTGTACGAACATTGTTTCCTTATTGAAACATTATGCTTGGAACAATAACATTTTAAACTGGCTTCCGAATAGACTATCATTTAGCACCACAGACAATGAAGATTATTCTACCTCATAGTTTTGTCTGTCTCCTCACCATCAACCTTTAAGTGACAGTCTTTCAAGTTAGATGTTTTTTTGACTACAGGTTTTCAGAGGAATACTCAGAAATGTGTGAACTGATCAAAATATCGCCTTGGGTCTCTTTATAGAGAGGAATCAACAGTATAATACACTTAAAACCTCAAAAAGTTGTTTTACATGGTATGGTCCCTTTAGCATACGTATGGAAAACACTTACAACCCGCTTAGCAGAGACATATCTGACCATTCCTGTCTCCTTCACAACAACTATTTCCCTCTCTTCAGTCAAACTTTCTCGTCTGATCAGCTTCCTGAATTTAAAGGACTTTGACATCATTACCTTCTCTGCTATTTCCAATTCTGGGTCTCTGGACTTTCCCCCTTCCCTCAATGAACTTTCTGTTCATTATAACAAAGTCCTTCATAACACTTTAAATTCACTTGCTCCAGTTAAAATTAGACCAGTCCTCTTCACAAAATCCTATGTACCAAGAACTGAGTTTAGCTCACCTGTCCCATTGGAAAGACCAAAAGTCTCATTCCAAATCTGCATTATACTCTGACCTCATTAATTCTAACAAAGACAACTCCAAAACCCTGTTCAAGCTTTTTAATAAAATCTTTCTCCCACCTAGCTCAATGCCCCCTCACCTTCTGTCACTTGACACCTGCAATGCCCTGATTCTGTTTTTCACTGAGAAAATAAAAACCTTCACTCTCAACTCACCTCTGATTCTTGGCCTCTCACTTCCAATTACCCAGTTCCATTGCCTTTATCCCAGACCTCATCCTGGAATCCAAGCCTACACCATGTCCACTTGACCCTTTTAGCATATCCCTCATCAAATCCTGCCTCCCCTCTGCTCCCTCTCGTTTTTGCTATAATAACTTTATCTCTTTCCTCTAGAATTGTCCCCACGACTTCAAAACTGCAGTTGTTACCCCAATACTCAAGCAGCCTGGTTCAGATCTAAATGATTTCAATTATCTCCACCCTATTTCCAATCTACCCTTTCTTTCCAAAATATCATTACAACTAATAAACAATTCCATTCCAGTTTAACTGACAACTCTGGATTCTGTCCCCGTCACAGTACTGAGGACTGCACTCATCAAAATCACCAACGACCTCCTCCTCGCAGCAGTATCATCTCTCATTCATCACTGACACTACCTTCCGCTGGTTCAAATCCTACTTCATTGGTCGTTTACAGTTCGTACAGCTCTCATCTTTCCAGTCCTGTCCCTCCCCTGTCACTTCTGGCTTTCCCCATTTTTTAATTTACCTCCTACCACTCGGAACCATCTTCCTTAAATTCAACAATCCAATTCCACTGCTATGCCGACGACACTCAACTCTATCAACCAAACCAACTCCACACTTCTTCCCACCTCCCTCATGTCCTTCCTGTATGAACTGAAGTCCTGGTTCTCCTCCAATTCACTTCAAGTCAACATCAATAGAACTGAGGTTCTTCTAGTCGGCACAAAATCCATTCTCTCCAAGGTCAACAGCGTCACTCTCTCCATAAGTAACTCATCAATCACACCCCCCCCAAGTGAAGAGCCTGGGCGTCATCTTGGACAGCTCCCTCTCATTCCACACCCACATTAACAACATCCGCAGGACTGCATATTATCATCTTAGAAACATCAGCCGTCTACAGCCACCCTTACAACTCCACCAATGTCCACAGTCTTGTCACCAGCCGTATCGACTTCTGTAATTCCCTCCTCTTTGTCCTTCCTCAAAAAACCCTACATAAACTTCATCTGGTTCACTGGTAACCCTTGTGCTGTCCTCAGCATGTTAACATGAAAAGTGGGGTCATCTGGACCCCACAAGACAGCGCACTGAACTTTTTTCCCAAGGATTTCCTGTCTTCACTTGTGTCTGTGGCAGACATCAAATCCTGTCCACCTTTGTCATGGGAGTGATCAGACATCAATGTAAGGGTGGCGTCATCTGGACCCATAAGAGAGCACGAGGGTTAAACCCATCCAAAACCTCGCTCCATCATATTCTGTCCAGCCTGATCCACATTGCCACACCATCCCGCTGTCTAAGATCTTCATCTTCTCTTCATTTGACTGTCTCTCTCTGGTCTCAGCACCGGGGGGGGGGGGGG
>NC_050523.1:25572276-25580956 GCF_002922805.2 Oryzias melastigma | reverse complement strand
TTCACTCTGAGGTTATGTGTTTGGACTTTTTTGTTTGTTTAACGTTCGTTTTTCTTTATTTCTCTGTTTTGATTGTAGCTTATAAATTCTAAGTTGCATATATGCGCATAAAATCACCACCCAAAGTTTCATCTTCTTCACTTTTCCAGCTTACAGCCTGAATTAAACGCAGCCGTCTTAGGAGCGCGAGACAGACTTGAATGGACCCGGTTGGATTTTCAAACAGAAAAAAGATCCAGCTGTTCACTTGTTAGGATGGTTATTTATTTTAAATACCACTGAACGCGCTTCGCACGTGCATCTGTTCAGACTGTAACCTGGCCGCACATGTGAAGGTGGCGCGCGCGAGGGGGGCCGCGCGCCGTTTTACAGCGGCGTCACCCAAATGCTCCTTTTATCTCGACAAAAAGGAATAAATGTAAGTAAATCCCAAAGGACCGCTGATAGAATCAAATGTTGGAATGGTTCTCCCTCAAAGACTTCAACAATGACTTGTACGATTCTCCCGAGCTGCCGTTATTGAAGCTGTTTACATCCGCGGTCTCGTGGTCGAGACGTGGAAAGAGATGGACGGTTGCAATAAACTCACTCCTGATTGACGACAGTACTTCCTGTAGATTCGATGACTCAGCTATGACTCAGACCAATCGCTGAAGATTGTTTGCAAATGGCGGTATCCATTTCAGGAAGTGATGGTGAAAGCGACGGCCTACTTTCGCGAGGAGAGGAAGTAATGCATTTCCAATGGGGGACCTCATGGCTTGCTTAGTCCATTATTTTTACAGTCTATGTGTGCAGCTCAGTGTGAAAAATCAAGGAAGAACGGGTAAAAAGAATAAATATATGACAACTCCCAGGAAGAAGCCGGGACCTCGTGTTGCGGGGCGGGTCTCTGCTGCTCACCTTTCAGCTCCGGGAGTCCAACACGGATATGAGAAGTCTCCCCGCAGCATCTCAGTCTCTCATTGGATTTTTATTTACAGCACGTGGTTATAGCATTCAGGGCATGTCTGGACTTTGATTGATCCCCAACTCTGCAGTAGTGCATGTGCGTGGGTACGTGCATGTGTGCGTGTGCGCTGGTTGCTTGTTTTTCTTTCCTTTTCTTCGTTTCGTTTCATTTAACCGAAAGAAAATATCAGAGCCTAGAAAACCTGAGTAACAGAGCAACAAGGGTTTCTGTAGTTCAGTAATTGTAATTTATTACCAACATTTGAACTGTAATACGTTACGTTCCTCCGTTACTCACAAAAGTAATTAAATTACAGTAGTTTGTTACTTTGTAAACCGTTACCCCGAACAATGGATGTCACACTGAAAAAGGCTTTTTTTTCGGTTTTGGTCCCAATAAGTAAGACACACTGAACACAGTAAAAATTGGAAAACACAAAATGAGCTGTGTCTATTAATGAAACACATTTGCTTCTCAATATCCCTATCTTATTGTAAGTAGTGTATTTTGGGTGATGTTTAACCCAAACCTTCTCTTATACATTTGTCTACTTCTCCAGACAGCTACTATGACAGAAACAGAGCCAGTGGACGCCTAAATAAAGGTATTCCGATGGTACCAAAAAAGAGAAGTTCCTCAGAACTGGACGATTTTCGATCAGCCTTGCCTATCTGTGAAAACCGGGAGGAGATTTTACAACTTATTCAGCAGAACCAGGTGGTGCTTGTTTTGGGAGAAACTGGCTCAGGAAAAACTACACAGGTAAGTTAAATGAACTTAAAATTATAAAACCTGGTTGCAGACTGCAAAGTTTTTGCACATTACATACTAAAATGAGTCAAAGTCTAACTTCTTTGAAAGTGTCATGCTATTGTTTTTCTTCTAGAGGGCTTGTAGTGTCTGAATACTTAAGTAGAGCCACACCAAAATCTAACTCTCAAGTGTATCACATTTTAAAGGATAACTCCAGCACTTAAAAAGCTTTTCTAATTAATATGACTACTATTATCGCAGTATTGTGATATTATCGATATCATGAGCCATGTATTGCATCGTATCGTGAGGTTCCCAGTGATTCCCAGCCTTAGATTGGCTAACATTTAGAAGATGCAAAGCAAAAAAAGGTTGATCAAATTTTAGGTGTCACATTCCGTTTAGGATGGCATAGACAAAAAACATACAACATATACTATTACATTTAGTAGTAAAGAATATATTAACCAGTTTTATCTTTCTTCTTTTTGTTTGTGTTTGTTTTTTTTATCAATCGGACACAATCACATTAAAGTCAAGCTAATTCTGAGGGTTTGTGTGATCCAGATACCACAATTTCTGTTGGATGACTGCAACAATAGTGCACAACCCTGTAGGATTTTCTGCAGTCAGCCCAGGCGGTCAGCGGCCATTGCTGTCGCTGAGAGAGTGGCAGCTGAGAGAGGAGAGCGTGTTGGCCAGACCATTGGTTACCATATCAGACTGGAGAGCAGGTACGCCAAACGCCAACAGGGGAGTTGTTTAAAGTCTCCCTAAAAAAAAAAGCGTTCCCACTAATGTTTTAATTATGATTGTGAAGTTTTTAACCAAAATCCTGCAAGCTAAATGTCTTAAAAATACATTTTTCATGTTGATCTGAAGCCTCCATTTCCAAAATCTCCTCTACATGGGTGTGGCCATTAGTACTGAGTCGAGTAGCCCCGCCCTTGATCCCCCCCTTTCTGATCATGATAGCTCAACGGATGCTCATTCCCAAGTCATCACACATTGACGAATGGTTAAAGGACCCTGCGTGTCAAAAATGTACGTTTTGTCGTCAGTCTGTTGCAGGGCCTCAATCCCACTCACAGTCACTCCTAGGGACAGTTCAGAGCAGGGGTCACCAACCCGGTAACCGCATACACCAGGTTGCCCCTAAGGACCACACAAGCTGTCCGCAGGTCTCTTCTGAAGTAGCACAACTCACTTGTGAGCTGCATCTAAAGTTACATTTTATTCTGTTAATATGTTTTTAAGTTATATTTGCATTTACATAGATTTAAAAATTAAAAAGTGTTAAAAATCTGTTCATGATACATGAACTTTAGACAAATTTAGGTGACCTCTGACCTACTCCAGTTTAATGGTCATTAATTTAGTTAAAAATGCTGCAGATTTGGTCATTAGTTCAAAAAGATTTGGTTATTTATTTTTCTTTAACATTATGTAATTAATAAACATGGTACAATATAGTTAAAATGGGACATTTTCCCCTTGAAATATAAGTTATCACCTGAGAAATGTAACAATTACTGAGATGAATAAAGTGCTAAATATATTAATATCTGTTTCCTAGCTTGTTGTCATTGTTGATAATTATGGTGAGAAATCAGTTTGTTCACATAGAAGAGTATCATTATTCATTATTAATAATGTATAACTAAAGGCAAACTGAGTGAATGTGTTATTTCAAACTAGTAGCCCTTCATATGACTCAGTACTCATGGAGTAGATCTCAGTTTCAGAGGTTGGTGACCTTGCTGACCCCTGATTTAGATGAACCAATCAGCCTATGAAGCAAGGGTGTCACCTACAGATTAGTAGCCACACATTTATGTACCGTACACGTCTTTGTTTAACATGCGTCAAAGTTGCTTCTTGATGGTTATCCAAAAGTCTGTTAACCTGAAGTCCCTGCTGCGTGTGGGAGGAGCTTCCACTAAAAACTTTTCTCAAACTCATCATGGAGGACACGCATGGAGAGATCAGGTTTATTTATTTTGAAGAGCTGAACAAAAGCATTGGTGCACGTCTCCGTGTCCGGGTTCAGATCTCCCAGTGAGGAGCAGCAGCTGTCCTGCAGACGCTACTCCGTTACAGGAAGGCAGTACGGCAAGCCAAAAGGATCAAAAGTCGCAAGGAAAAGCAGGCAGTGCATTATCACCGTGGATTATCACTTTTTAATCCACACCCAGCAGCCAGACAGAATCAAGTA
Organism: Oryzias melastigma; assembly: GCF_002922805.2. NCBI lineage: Eukaryota > Metazoa > Chordata > Actinopteri > Beloniformes > Adrianichthyidae > Oryzias > Oryzias melastigma. The sequence goes on along the minus strand of NC_050523.1, from coordinate 25,577,036 downwards.
TTCAGCTGGAACATGGTCTAAGTTTATTTACATGCAGAAACACAAAATGTTTCTCCGAGGGCTGGATGTCAGCATCTGTGTTTTCTTGGAGTGATACTGCAGACGTAAAAGTCTTTAGAGTTCTGCTTATCTTACTGTTGATATGTTTTATGCTCAATAATGACACTTCTTGGATATTTGACTTAACGCTTGATAAATGTAAAAATAAAAATGAGGGAAACATTTTCTCTCTGGCCTGTTTTTGTTTAGAATCTGCATATTGTCAAATACAATTTTCCAAGTAAAACTGTGTGATTCACTGTCACAAATCACAACCCAGAAGTGTGATTGACCTGATTAATTTTTTATTTGATTGACGGCACTAATTATTATCAAATCTCAAAATTTAAGTCATGATTTTGCAATAATCAATTTAAAGGAAAATAAACTGTTGATTTTGAATAAGTATTGATTCAGCAGGTTAGCATGGGTTTGATAGCAGCAAATCTATTTGTTTTAACTCAATCTCTTATTCCTAAAGTAAGGATAAAAAATGTTATTGACATAATTAGTATTCAGTGGTTCACCATTTATTGCTGGAGTTACATTCTAAAAATATACAGCAATTGTTTTTAATTTTTATCATTATTTGAGATGTTTAAGGCTGTAAAACTCCTCACTATACACTATTCACTTTTCCAAAACAAACATTAACATTTTACCACATTTTTCTTTTGTTTAAACACTCGAAAAATAAGTCTAATGTTATGGCATCTAACCAAACATCTGATTGTGATAGAACACTTTTGTAACTCTGGCTACCTGGACAATCCTTAAAGGCAAATCAGAAAGCAAAACTCAGTCCATTGTAAAGCATAAAAACTAAGAAAAAGTAAAAAGCACTCAAAAATATCTGTAAAATAACGAGACATCAAAAGATAAACCACAATTTCACAAGGGAACACTGTAATAATGTCATCAAACAGCATTTGTGAATGGACTTCTTAAAAGAGCAATGACAGAACTCTTTTACTTTTTTAATCTTCAGGGTCTCCCCCAAAACCCTGTTGACCTATTGCACAAGTGGAGTTCTCCTCAGAACATTAATGGCCGGAGATGCCAGCCTTTCAACAGTCACTCATGTTATTGTGGTAAGCATCCATTTCACCAAAAACGCTACATCACTGTCATAGAAAGGCCTCATTTTTGTTAGCAACTGCAGACTGAGAATTTAAAATGTCAACGCATTTACAGGATTGAAGGGCCAACTCTAAGATGCTATAAAATTAACAATGTTATCCATGTGAACTAAATATGGAACTTTTTGAAACTGCTTAAAATTAAAGTTAGCTATAGCAACATAAACACAGCTGAGGACACAGCATTTTAACATTGATAATATCATCAATTATAACTAGAATTACTTTAAAATCCATGTGAATGTTCCAATTAAGTTTAGTAAACAAATTTGTTTGTTGAATGCGTCATGACATTCTGTAATTACTTTTTGTTCATGTAAACCAGGGGTGTCAAACTCAATCACACAGGAGGCCAAAATCCAAAACATACTTTAGGTCACGGGCCGAACAGGATAAATATTTATTGATCACTCTAAAACTACATTTACTTTAAAACTGTAACTTTCTAACATAATTATGAACTAGATATATAACATTAACTGCAATAATGTTAGAGTGAATGCTGTAAGCTGAATTTGGCTGCTGAAGATGCTGAAATTGATAGTTTAAAAACGCTGAAGCTGATAACTGAAATCACTGAAGCTGATAGCCCGCTATAATATTAGCCTAAAAAATTTTAGTAAATGCCAAAATAATCCAAAAAGCTAACAGAATGACAATTTTTAAAACTTTAAAACTGTAACTTTTTAACAAAAATATAAATAATAAAAAGGCATCAGTATTATTCCAGAATAAATCAACTTAAGCCTTAAATATCTTTCAATATTTTACTCTCCATAAAAATATATTCTATCAAAATTATACAAAGTGAAAATCAGTGCAAGATGACATCAGACTAATAATAACGAGAAAATAAAATGATCTGGAGGGCCGGATGGAATTACCCAGAGGGCCGGATCCGGCCCCCGGGCCTTTAGACACATGAAGTAGACTGTCAGATTTTTTCCTATTTTTTAAGAGGATAATTTGTACATGACGTTTGTTTAAATCTTCTCTTCAAATATAATTTGTATTTTATTTACCTTTATCAAATTAGGAATGGGTGTATTATTCAGAGCCTTTTGCATTAAATGCTATGGACATCCTTTTACATCTTATCTTTGTTAGCAAAAATGAATAGTCGCTTTTTTGTAAAACAACTGTGTGCCATCAAACTGTTCTTTACAGGATGAGGTGCATGAACGTGACGGTCTGACGGACTTCCTGCTCACAAAAATGAGAGATGTGCTCAAGAAGATCCCTTCCCTGAAACTGGTTCTATCTAGTGCATCATTGGATGTAGACCTTTTCAGTCGGTACTTTGGGGGCTGTCCTGTTCTCTGTCGTGAGTCTTTTTCCTGTTAACCAGTGGATAGCATTATTTTACTTTACAGTTGAGTTAAATATTTTAGTCTGATCTCTTTTAAATCAAACATGAAGAAGTGAATCCTTCCAAAAATGTCTGATAGGCCTTGAGAAAAGAAATGGAAGATGGAAACTTAAAGCAACTGCTGAGAAACTGTTAGCTTAGCTGGTTTAGGAACACACCAGCAGCATCAAAGCTAAACTAAAAAGTAAGCTATGCAGATTTTTATGTCCAATTTTAGACCTTATGTACAATTTAGTGTATATTTCTGCAGTGTTTGAGAAGGAAGACACGTTTCTTAAATCTACAATAAATATTTGCTTTTAGCATCAGTGTATTTCGCTTTGAAAAATAATTCTGGTGTTAAAACAATAAAAACTATAAAAAGGTTTTTAATGTGTCGATAATTTTAACTGTATATTATGTCTTCCTTATGCTTGCTTTTGTTTTTACAGTCAAAGAAACACAGTTTGAAGTGAAGGAACTCTTTTTGGAGGACGTTCTGAAGCTGATTAGTTTTAAAGGTAAAAACACCAGAGAAAAATCCGTACTAGGGATATCCTGATCAACCACATCATTGTAAACTGGGCCTGCTCACATAGTTTAGACTGGAATCAGATGTTGTACCCTGATCAAGAGTGGATATTTAGTTTGTTGTGATTTAGCACTTTATGTTTCAAGCTTATCATTCCAGATAAATTCTGTCTGCATATCATGAATGGATCAGGAATATTTATTGCCGTAAAGAGCAGCAGAATATGGCAGCAGTTCTAGCAAAAACAATTGTGTTTGGTTAGCAGGATACCTGCAAATTTGGACTTGGTTTGAAATTGGTTTATGTTAACAGAAAAAACAACCTACAAAGGCATTTCAACTGAAAATATATCAGGTTCTTGTTTCTTTTTTTTTTTTTTAAATTAGAACAGCACTCTCTTGCTGCAGATAGAGCAGGGGTTTTCAAAGTGCAGCCCGTGGGCCAATGGTGGCCTGCAGTAAGAGTTTTTTTAGATCTCAATAAATCACAATTGATGGTTATTAAACCAAGTGTACATTGGAAGAAAATGTTTTTTTGTTTCTGGGTTTCTGACGACATCTTCAGGAACGAAAAGTGTCAATGGGACAGTAGCTGTGTTTCCATGACACATTTGTGCAAAACTTTATAGAAACTCTAGGAATATTTAAAAAAAAAGTTTCACAATTACACCGTTTCCATTAAATCCTGAATGTGCAAATAAACAAAAACCAACTGACGCGATGTCATTAAAACACGCCGATGGGTGAGAACTAGTATTTTTTTTTTAGTTGATTCACTAAAAGGGGAGCATTTTGGTGACATCATAGCTGCAACGCAGCTTTTCCATTGACAGTGAGAAGCCTATTCAGCTGTATTTAAAAGAATAACCATTCTAACAAGTAAGCTGCTGGAGCCTTTTTTCTGTTTGAAAACATGACTAGCTGGGACAGAAGCTAGCTACAGTTGTGGCTTTGGTGTTGTGCCAATGTACGTTCCCCCTGCCAGAATGTGTTTCCCCGCTCTAAGGCATCGTTGATTTGTTTTTTAGCGCTCATATTTTGTCCCAAACAGTGTTAAAAGAAGGTGGATGATTGCAATATTCTTTATTCTTGAGCTTTTAGGAGTTTATTGTCATATTTGATTTTTTTTTCTCCACATATTCTATGTAAAAAAAACAAGAGGGGGCAGAGATTCTGTCGGGTTGTAGATGATTCTGCCTGCCAGAAAATGTGCCCCCCAAAAATATGCTGTTGAAGCAACACCTATTTATTGTTGCTGAATTGTTACATGATTCCATAATAAAGTCACTTTCATAAATCCAGTTTCATATGCAAATATGATAATAAACTCCCCAAAAGCCCAAGAATAAAGTATGTTGTAATCATCCAGATGCCATATGTAGTTTTTAGTTAGTTTAATGTTAATGATGGTTAACATGTCTGCTTTACATCCAGTTTGCATATGACCTGATTAGTCGACTAATTTGAGAAAATAATCTGTGATTAGTTTACTATTAAAACAATTGTTTGTGGCAGCACTACCGGATTTCTAAAGCTATTTAATAGAAGTGCACCGTTTATGTGTTTAATGATAAAATAATGGCTATTGAAATAAAAGCTGGGACAGCGTGAATCTCTTAATTAAAAGTTTTCATTTTTTTAAATGTGTTACAAAAGTATCAGATCGGGACTCTATATCTGCAGTTAATTAAAACAAAATGACT
>NC_050523.1:25566113-25572166 GCF_002922805.2 Oryzias melastigma | reverse complement strand
GGCTGATAATCTGGTCCTCCCTGAAATGTATCATGCATTGTCATTTTCAGAAAAGACAGAAACAAAATGTTTGTCCGAGTGCTGTGCTGCAGTGGAGCAAAGTTCTCTTGGAGATGAGCAGAAGGATATTTTATCTCCAAACGCCCGTCCTGCCAGTGGATGTGGAGATGATGACAAGAGTTCCATCAGCCAGACGGTAAATGACGTTTTCTACCGATTTCTTCACTGGGCCAGGACATCATTATATATCTTCTATGCCTTTATAACCGAGGGTGGGGGGCATAAAAACAAAAAAAGAGAGAGAGAAAGGACTTAAGAAGCAGGTGGCTGATTGTTAGGTGGAGACAGCTGAGCAGCATCGAGGAGCTGTGAGCTGGGGCTGCTGGGAGATGTAGTGCAGTCAGTTCTCTGGTGACTGCTCCCGCTGGTGGCCAGAGAGGGAGACAGAGCACTGACTCCTGACAGACAGGTGTTTGTGTTAGAACAGGAGGTCATGATGCAGCTTCAAAAACACGAGGTGTACATTTATATAAACCCCTTCTGTGTTTTAGGCTAAGCTTTATTTTTATTCATATTTATGTCATTTCTTTTTGATAAAAGGAAAGTTGGACAGTGGAGTGTCAGGGGTGCGCAAAACAAAAAAGGTGGTAAAGTGGTTGAAGGATGATTAAAGAAACACATAGGAAGGGGTAGGATTACCAGGAAAAGATGAAAACCCAAATGATAGTTAAACATTTAAATTCCACTCCGATAATCTATTTCTGTATTGTAAAATAGTTCCCAGTTGTCTTTTAATTATGTTTATGCTATTTTAAGCCAAAAAAAGGCGTAATTTTCTAGAACATAGGTTCTGCAGAGCAAGGCATTAGTTCATTAGAAATTCACCTTTGAGTTGTGGACTGTTGAAGTGGAGGAAGCCCACCCCCATTTCCCGTCATCCCATTTCTTTAAACACACTCCCTTTAGCTTAATCTAACATTAGTGGTGCAGCATAATGGTGAGCAATATCATTTCTATCCAGCCACAGTTTTAATTCAGATACCAGCGTGGACAAGGACAACAAAGACGTTCATGGATCTATTTGTTTACTAGTGGATGCATCAGAATGGAGTGGAGCAGGGAGCTTATGGGTTGCTGATTGTAGCACCTACATCACTGCTGCAAGCTTTTTTCCAACTGCACTTTTTCATCTGATCCTGAGTCTAAACAATCTGAATGAAGAAATACTCAGAAATGCTATTTAAAGCATTTTTAAACTCGTTCATGAGAAAAATGCCACAAAATATGTTTAAAACACCATTTTCATTGGACTGGGTCTTTAAGCCAGGAGTTACCAACTAAATGTACCCAGAGGCCACTGGTGGCAGAAATGATATGTTATTTCTACTCTTCCTGGGCACTTGATCAGGCACACCTGAACAACTGTTTGTTACTGCAAATCAAATCAGCCAATCACATGGCAGCAACTCAATTTAGGCGTGTAGACATGGTCAAGACGTTTCCAGTTCAAACTGAACAACAGAACGGAGAAGAACGGGGATTGAAGGGATTCTGAACACGGCATGGTTATTGGTGCCAGATGGGCTGGTCTGAATATTCAGAAACTGCTGATCTCTGTCTGCTGGTGGTGTCATGGAGAGGGGGATATTTTCTTGGCCCGGCTTGAGCCCCTTTGTACCCTTTGATCATGGCTATAACCCCACAGTCTACTTAAGTGTTGTTGCTGACCATGTTCATCTTTTTATGACCATGTTTGTTGGTTAGTTTACAACAAAACAATATGTGATTCATACAGTTTCTGAACACAATTGTGGTTGATAGTTCAAGATGATCCAATAATACATTGGGAAGAATGAAACATGGAGCAAATAAATAATTTTTTATCAGTAAAAGTCCTTGAAAAAAGAAGAATACAGGAAAGTTTTTTCAAGTGGAAGATTGGAAGTGAGGATAAAGATGTTCAATGAGAAAGGAAGAGCATTCTCTGCATTTATCAAGTTCTTTAGTACAACAATCAAATAAATATTTGCCTTTGTTTTCAACATATTGGAATATTTGAATATCTCCAGTTGCTGAATGGATGTACGATTTTTGTCCACGTTTATAGTCTCTTAATTTTACTTTGACAAATCTCAAACTCTGGATTAGCAACCATCCGTCAGTAGTTTTTTTTTCATCTCATTTTATTACTGTTTTTTTTTTCATTTAACCAAAAGGCAACATCGGAAACAAGTGTTTACACACATTTGGTTTATTAGTCACTGATGGTAATGTAATTAAATACTGAAATTGAAACTGAACGATTCCGTTACTCTGTTACAAAGATTTAGTTTTTTGTGTGTCCATAGGGCTGGGAATTAGGAAAAATAAGAAATGAGAATTATGAGAAATTGGTCTTCATTTTTCATAAACAAGGTCTTAAAAAATCTTACATTTAACTTTAAGAAACATGTAGGAACCCAGTTATGGCAGTTGTGAAAGACATAAGGGGTCCAGCCTAAACTAGCAAGGTGGCTGGCGAGTGTATGACAATGGTCATGGCCAATAGACATATACCAGTCCAAAAAATAGAGTTATCATTAACCAATTTCTCTAAACTGATCATGTTAAACTGAAAGAAGGAGGACTTGTAGCATAATGTCTTATTGAAACTTCTATTATTCTGTTGTAGGGTGAGAAGAGCTCTATTCATACTGAGACACGGCTGCAAAGAGAGATAGACTCCTGCATCTCCAGCATTTTTTTTAATGAAGACCAAGAGATTTTCTGTCAGCTTTTCAACCTGATCCTGAATGAAGGTGTTAATGGTAGGACGCGCAGAGTAACTTGGTATTATGTGCTTTTCACTCTGTTTATTTACAGTGAAAGTTTGATTTATTTAGAAATTAATCTTGAAAGTCTTTATTTTAAAATTTTATTTTGCTCAGGACCCAAATTTACTTTAGAAGTTGCACCTAAGTTGTACTTTTTGCCCCTTTAAATGTGAAGCCAGGTTTATGTTTTTTCTATGTGAATTGTGTTCCACAGTTGACTGCTCACACAGTGAGACTGGTGCGACACCTCTGATGATGTCAGCCGGCCGAGGATTCGTCACACAGATGCAGCAGCTGCTTAGCCTTGGTGCTGACTCCAACAAAAGGGACTCCAATGGATGGTACTACTTCAGTGTCTAGTTTCCTAGTTTCTGAGTTCTAGTTTCCTCAGTTAATCTTTTACTTTACAAATGTATCAGTCTTTACATATGTCAAACTTAAGATCTTTAAATTGATGTTCTAAAAAATAAAAAAATAAAAATTCAGTTTTTAATACTGATTAGAGAAGCAGCAGTGCAGCTGTATGAGCGTCAAACCTTACTCTGAAGCCAAACATGAGTTATTCATATGTGATGATTGTAATTTTCTTGTTTCAGGACGGCTTTGGACTTTGCCAAACATTTCCATCATACAGAAGCTATAGATCTGCTCCAGTGTTGCAAGTGAGCCATTCGTTGATCGTTGATTTGTTGAAGACTCGAGAACACGGTTTAAAACGGAAGACTCTGGGACACGCGTTCAGGACAGAAGACTCTGGGACACGGGTTCAGAACAGAAGACTCTGGGACACGGTTCAGGACAGAAGACTCTGGGACACGGGTTCAGGACAGAAGACTCTGGGACACGGTTCAGGACAGAAGACTCGAGAACAGAGGTTTAGGACAGAAGACTCTGGGACACGGGTCAGGACAGAAGACTCTGGGACACGGGTCAGGACAGAAGACTCTGTGACACGCGTTCAGGACAAAAGACTCTGGGACACGGGTTCAGGACAGAAGACTCGAGAACACAGGATAGGGATTTATAAGACTTTGTCTTCATCCAACTCCTGTTCTTCCTTAGTAGATTGTATGTGTTGCACATTCTAATTGAAAAAAGAACAAATAAATAAATTAAATAAAAATAAAATAGGTATTTTTTATTCTTTCCCATGCAGGTCTCCAGAAATAGAAAGCACATTGGAAGAATCCATTCTGGTTCAGAGCAATTATGTGGAAACAAACGATGATGACAAGGATCTACTTAGACTGTACCACCACAGCTTTGATGACGAGTCGTTGGACCTGGAGCTCATCATGACTCTGCTTCACAATATCTGCTCTACCAGCAGTGATGGTAGGACTAAGCACTTTCCTATGCTGCCAGCTTCTGAATTCTTTGGTATCCTGTTGCAGACCCTCCAGGATTTCGAGCAGATATCTATAATTGTTGTGACCTAAAACACCTGATGTTGCAGTAGCTTTTGTGAAAAGTTGCAACAAAAGTTGCAATGTTTTTTGATATATATTTTTTTAGAAAAACACCTAAAAAATGTTAGTTATGAATTAAACTTCCCATTCCCATATTCCAAGTCTTTATATTGTGTCATTTAACCCTTGTGCTCTCCTAGGCATGTTGAAAAGTTAAAAGTGGGGTCATCTGGACTTCACAATCATTATTAAAAGATCACTGCCCAGCCAGCAAGGCCAAGTGGGTGTCATATGGTTTAAAAGTGGGCAAAAATGTGGCCCCAATTGGGTTTGTCTGCAGTTTCCATGGTGACTACACCTGTGTTTGCCACATTGGCTTAAGTTGGCACATTTCTATCATCTCCTTAGATCTTTCTGTTGATTTCCAGGTGCTGTTCTGATTTTCCTTCCCGGGTATGATGAAATAGTGGCACTGAGGGAACGCATTCTTAATGAAGATACATTCTGCACACACCCAGAGAGGTAAATCATTCAGTTCTGTGGTAAAAGCAAATTAATACTGCACATTAATTAGGGCTGAGTGTCGATAATAATTTCCAGAAACGATTCGATTCGATTCACAAGAGTCTGAATCAATTGGATTCTGTTTTTTTTTCAATTCTTTCAATCCTCTACATTCAATTCAATTTTGAGTTTACGCCTTTATACACATTTGCTTAGAAATATACTAATAATCAACTATAGGTTTTAAATATATTGATATCAATCTGATCCAGTTCACATACTGTAAATGTGAAATAATGTTAATATTATCCAGTGTTACATGAATTCTCTAAAGGAGAAGTTCTAACTAAAATGTTCAGATCATTAACATTGGAAACATTGTTCTGCTTCTTCTGGAGGACGTTTCAGTTTGACCAATAGGTGGAGATCAAGCTATAGAAGAACACCTTATTCCAGAAGAAGAAGAAAGAATGAGCAAAGAATTATGTTTTAGGCCACAAATAGTTACTTTAAAAATTATATCCTTAAAAGAGTTTGTAAAATATGTCTGAGTTTATAAAGATGTTTATTTAGTCAGCAATGTATGTTTAGGTCGACCGAGTGTTAGCATTAGCCGTCCTATGGGAAATTCCATTAAACGTTAGCATCAAGCTAGTGGACTTTATCTTTATGTGCTAAATAGATTTATATTTTTATGAATCGATTATTGATTTGTTAAGCTTAAATCGATTCAAATCAAGTAATCCATTTTTTTTTATCCCAGCCCTACTACACATACAACTATGCTACTACTAAAACATGTGTTAGTGTGTTTTAAGGAGTGATACAATTTTAAAGGCAATGTTTGTTTAAATATTTCATGCATCGAGGTCACTACAGTGTTCAAAATTCTTTGATAGCAAAAATCAGTTGTTTGTGTGTATAAGAAAGTAACTAAGTCCACATTTCCCACTTTTTGATGGTACTTTGTGTTTTACACTAAAAAATATTGTGTGACATAACTTTTACCACTGTTTGAATTTGTACCGCGACTAAGGAGGCATTGTCTTTCAGCTACCAGGTATTGATCTTACATTCAGACATGCACACCCTGGATCAGAGAACGGCCATGAAGCCCTCTCCACCTGGCATCCGAAAAATCGTGAGTATCCATCCGTTCATCCATCCATCCGTTCATCCATCCATCCATCCATCCATCTGTCCATCCATTCATCCATCTGTCCATCCATCTGTCCATCCATTCATCCATCCGTCCATCCATCTGTCCATCCATCCGTTCATCCATCCATCCATCCATCCATCCATCCGTTCATCCATTCATCCATCC
>NC_050523.1:25553876-25565175 GCF_002922805.2 Oryzias melastigma | reverse complement strand
CATCCATCCATCCTTTCATCCATCCATCCGTCTGTCCGTCCGTCCGTCCGTCCATCCAACCATCCATCCGTCCATCTGTCCATCCATCCATCTGTCCATCCATCCATCCATCCATCCATCCATCTGTTCATCCATCCGTCCATCTGTCCATCCGTTCATCCATCCGTTCGTCCGTCCGTCCGTCCGTCCATCCCTTGAGACTAAGTTCACTCATTGCATGGACATTTCTCGTTGCTGTTCTGTACCCAAGCTAGAGCCCACACAAATATTGTAAGCCTGTTGCCGTTGAAATCCACTATCGTTATAGCCATTATGTCCTCACATACTCAAATCGGAGTTAAAGTTTCCAAGCAGACGTACTGATTTCCAAGCTTGTCGTGCAAAGTGATTTTCCCTCACTCCCTGAAGAGTTACGCAATCACCGTCACCAGGAAAGCGCCGCATGACACTATCTTTTTATGTGAGCCCATACTGTTTGATATACTAAAAGAACTTAAAAGTCCACTAAACAGAACTTGGATGCTAAGTTTCTATAGATTTACATATGTTCCAAAGTGCAGTTTGGTTTCTCTTTTTGTCTTTAAACAGCATGTTGTACATTTTGCCAGAGAGTAGGCTGATATGGTTTGGGGGCTGTAGGATGATTTACTGTTGTTGATGTAAATTAGTTATTATTTAAGTGGGAAAAACTTGTTTTCTGTATTTACCTAACAAACCCTATTCCTTCCATTTTATTATTCATAATGATATTAAAAAGATACTGTTTAGAAGTTTTAAAAATTGCCATTCTGATAGCTTTTTGGACTTTTTTGGCATTTACTAAGATTTTTTAGGCTATTTTGGAGTTTAGCTAATATTTCAGCTACATGCTAGCTGTTTAGGCTAATTTAGGCTTTTTTCAGTTTTTTAAGATATTTTGAAGTTTAGCTTTTTTTAGCTACATGCTAGTAGTTTTGCTAACCTAAGTTTTTTTTAGACTAAATTGGCATTTAGCTAATATTTTAGCTGGCTATCAGCTTCAGTGTTTTTAGCTATCAGCATCTTCAACTATCAGCTCTAGCATCCTCAGCAGCCAAAAATTAGTTTACAGCATTCACTCTAGCATTAATACAGTAATGCTATATATCTATTTTATAATTATGTTGAAAAGTTACAGTTTTAAAGTTCTAGAAAATGTAGTTTTAGAGTGTTCAATAAATGTTTATCCTGTTCGGCCCGTGAGCTAAGGTGTGTTTTGGATCTTGGCCCCTTGTGCGATTGACATTGAAACCCCTGATCTAATATATTCCTATTTTCAGATTCTCTCCACTAACATTGCTGAAACAAGCATCACCATCAACGATGTAGTCTTTGTCATCGACTCTGGGAAAGTCAAAGAGGTACAATGTCAGTTAAAGCAACTCCATTACTCATCAGATTTTAGTTTGTAATAAACTCTCAACATTTTCTTCTTCAGAAGTATTTTGATGCACTCAGTCATACATCTCTGTTAAAGATATCATGGATCTCTAAAGCCAGTGTTCTGCAAAGGAAAGGAAGGTAAAAGGACCTCGTAGATCACATGTTTTGATCTGCAATCCTGAAAGGCCAGTGTCCTGTTCTTTTCTTATAAACCTCTCTTTGTAGTCTCTCACTGGAAACATCCTCTAATCCTCTAATCAGCAGCGGGTAAGGCAGGTTTACTTGAGGAATGTGCAACTTATTAGCTCTGGAGGACTAGATTTCAACACACCTTTCCTCAATCAGATCTGATTTGTGCCAGTAACAAATCAGCAAGGAAGGCAAATTGAAAATAAAGAAAGACATCTTAACAACATAAGAATGCGAACATTTCTAACAATTTTTGGGCATGTTGGACAAGAAGCCGAGCTTTTTAAAGCCCTTTTACTTTTCCTGCTGGTTTAACAACATATTCTCATATGTCAGCATATCATCAAAGAAAATAACAATGATAAATAAATTAACATTTTTGTCATCACCTCCATTCTTAACATTGTTGCAAACCTCACACTTCCACACATTGATTACATCCATTGTCTTTAACTCCATACCCACCATACTGTGACCAGACCATTGTTTTGTAAAGTGATTTGAAGATGTTTTGACATTGTTTGCGTTCATTACTCCGACTGCTCCATAATTCTATTCCTGACATAGACACACAAAAAGTTTGAGTAGTTTGTGTGTTCTAAAAATTATTTTATGTACTGCTCTTTTTGTAATGTGTAAAGAGGATCTATGGAGCATTGATCATTATTTCCCCATACTTCAGCACCATAGCTAAAGAAGGGGACACCTAAGGAGCAGTTTAATATGCACAATGTATTACAATCAAGAAATCATTTGGCTTTGTTTATTATTGAGAGACTTTTTAGCAGTTTTTGTTTTTGTGTGTCTAATGTGATGTTTCCATGACAGTTTACTATCTATTAGCATTTTTAAGAATTTCATTTCTTGCACATTTTTCATTTGTAAACCCTCTATTGGCTGTTCAGAATATCTTGGTTGACTCCTAAATATTATTACCTTTGTCTTATTTTAATTTAAAGGATAACCAAACTGTAAATGAACTTTTTTTGACTGTTGATCTGCATAAATGGGACTTTAAAGGTGCTGTCTGTTGGTCATTGCCAAATTTTTGACAGACTAAAATAAACTTGTGTTGATATGATATGGATAATTGTTCACACTGTTAAATATATTTGTATAATCTGCAAACAAATATAAAAAAAATGTTGAATCATCATTTAATCTCTGCCAGTGTTTGTAGAAACAGTCATGCTTTTCCAGCCCAAAAGTCCACCAGACCCCAAAAATAAAAAACATTCAAAATATTAATCATTGATTAATTAGCAGTAATTAATCATCCATTATTTATTACTTCTTGATCTGATTTAAAGTCCTACTTATGCACATTTTTTATATTACATCCAGAATTTTTTGCAGTCAGTTAAAATCGTAAAATAATGGACTCCTATTTAACTTTACTAACAACCACTCACGTTTTGCTCAAATTTTAAGAACAATAAAAAACAAAAAAACAAAAAGGAAAGCAAAAAAAAGGCACAAATAATTAAACACTATTGGAGTTCCACTTTAGGTTATTAGCCTATCATAAACAAAAGTGGAAATTGTTGTATTTTAACTCTTTATACATTTCGGCGAGGTAAAATAGCCTATAAGCAAATATCCCTGTGAAACATAATAAAGAGGGATTTGATTTTCAAAAACCTGTTTTTGTGAATATTAAATTCCCCAAGTATTACTAAAACATTAGGAACTAAATCAAATATCACCTGAGATGACTCCAAAAAGTATCTGTTTTTTTCTAATTGTGCTTTAAATGAAAAAACTTACACGATTAGTGGCTAACTAGATACTTTATTGCCTCACTGTAAAACCCTGTGACTAGTTAAGTTTTATAGACACACAGGTTGTGTCCGAATCCCCCCTAATCCGTAACTTCTAAAAAATGATATAGTGCGGAACTATATAGTGCCCTAGATTTTAAAGGTAATTTGGACGTGATACGCACTACTTTTCTTTTGTTTTTCTAAAAACCGGGTATGACGTCATCGATTTCACAAACATTTCACAGCGTTTATTTATGACTCCACTGTGTTCTGATGGTGAAAATGTGGAAAAATATTGTATTTAATATTAATTAAATTAATTATTATTAGTATTTGTATTTTGACTGAATTTCCCTGCGGGGATGAATAAAGTTGATCTCTCATCTCTTATAAAACAGTTTTTTTTGTTCAACCGCAACGCATTGTGGTCTATATCTTGGTCTATATCTGCTAATCTAGTAACCATCAATGTACGCTAGTTTTTCACAAAGACTTCTGGAAAATTTCGAGTGCACTTTATTTGGAATTAGTAGATTCGGACTGCACTAGAAAATGGTGAATGCACTATATAGTGATTATGTTACCGTCTTGAATATTTGCTGTTTTTGCTGTGTTAAGGTCAGGCCATGTGGGAAAGTTAGTTTTCATGTAACCTTCGCAAGCGTTGAGCTCAGGCCATAATGATAATTATTATCATATTATTATTATTATGACAGTCGAACAAATTTCAATATTTTTCTTCACCTTCATTGTCACGTTCAGGAAGTAATAAATAAAGAAGAATGCTCATACAAATATAAAAGTCAATAAAGATAAAAGTTGAAGATCTCTACGTAAAGGTTTAAAAAACCACACATTCTGAAACACATTTGAACTTGTTGATTTTATAATTGATTGGTTCATGTTTTCACAGAGCTGGACGCTGCCGCCCAGGTTATTGCTTCCACCTTTTCAGTCGATTCCAATTCAGAAACATGCTGGAGTTTCCGGTTCCTCAGCTGCTGCGAATGCCTCTACAGGTACTGCGCCCTCGTATCCTCAGCATCACCTGTCCCAAGTTCATGTAAACACATGCGAAATGCTTTCAAATGAATTTGAGATCCTGATTATTGAATACCTATGGCTCCATGAAACTAAAGCTGAAAAAGACAATAAAGAAAGTTTGTCCACGTCTAAATGTTATTTTGCTTTTAAGACATCAGCCACTTGTCTCGAGTTTCTGTGGACAAAGACCTCGAGCATATTTAGAATTTAGCTGCATTGTGATTCAAAAACTAAAGGACAATATTGAAGACATCATTCTAACAGGGTTCCCGCGGGGTCTTAAAAAGTCTTAAAAGCCTTGAATTTGAAAATCTGTTAATAAGGCCTTAAAAAAGCATTTTAAAAGTCTCAAAATTTGATATCTTTGTCTGACAAATGTTGCAGTTTAAATCTTTTTTCTGTATGTTTCTGGTCTAAAGTTAGTTTATTTTTAACCACAATTAAGTAAGTAAAGCACATTTATCAAGCATACCCTGGATAACAATCGCTGATTTAAAAAAAAGACAAAGAAGAATATATCTACTATATAAAATATTTTAAAGTCATTCATAACGTGACATCCTGTAACCCACATTTTAAGACAGGTATATACAATTCATGCATTTTATAAATGAATGTTTGTGTAAAATAGCCAAATAAAAGTGGGGAACACAGAACGATGTGGTCATCAAGGTGAAAATTGGTTTGGTCGATGCCTTAGGTTGGAAGTCTATTGCTAAAATGCCAGAAAGATACACAGAAACGGTAAAAAGCACCTGGTCCCCAATTTAGAAAAAGAAGAAGAGGAGAAATGAGATAAAGAAAAGGGTACGTTCTCATAGCAGAGACGGGAGAGGACAGACTACTTATTAGTTATGTTTTTGAAATGTGTTACATTTTCCTGACTTATTTCTAAGAAAATCAGACACAGAAAGAGATATTTTGTTAATTTTTAGCTCATAAATAGTGTTATTTTTTTGAAAGGATTATAAATGTATGAATGAAACTTTATCGATATATCACTTTACAATTCCTTCAAGATACCAAAGGTTTTATATATATGTACATATATATATATGTATATACTGTATATATAATTCTATCAGGTTGGACACAAATGTGCAAATTTATATCAAAAATGCGGAGCAAACTGTGAAAATAATGAATTACACTTTTGATCATTGAGTAAAGCAAACAAAAAGCTGTTAAAGAAACATTTAATCGATGCGCCTCTTACAATAAAACCTACCAGAATCTGTTGACGTTTTTAAATTTATTGGATGTGTGATGAAAAGATTAAATGTTACACGTTGTCTGTATTATTTCAGGAGCTATGCTTGCAGACCAAACTTCTGGCTCCCTCTTCCTGTCTCATTGGAGACTTCCTGTCCAAAGCCCCACAGCCTCCTCTTGCTCATGCTGTAAACAGTACTGTGCAGATTCTGAAGGTAACAGCTATTAATATGTTCTTACTCTATACATTCCAAAACAAAGATATTGCACTTATTAATCAATTGTAAACAAGTGATATGTATCTGTGTTTTTGTTAAGAAAATAGATGCTCTTGAAGAGAATGAGGACCTGACTGACCTTGGCTACCACCTGGCTGATTTACCTGTGGAGCCTCAACTGGGAAAGATGGTGCTGTGTGCTGTAGTGCTCAAGTGTCTCGACCCCATCCTCACCATTGCCTGTGCTTTGGCCTATCGTGACCCGTTCATCCTTCCCACTGAGAGCTCTCAGAAGAGATCCGCTCTCAATTGTCGCAAACGCTTTGCTTCTAATTCCTTCAGCGACCACATGGCCTTGCTAAGAGCGTTCCAGGTGAGTTGATTCTCTGTATTTCCCTGTATTTGTATAAATTGTGTCCCATCAATCAGCTGTGCAAACAAATAGAAGCTGAAGGCTTCTTGTGTTGAACAGATGTTATTGTTAAGGGGTTATCAGTGGAGTAGTCTACATGATACACAGGTATACGCCATATACCCACTAGAAAAATTCTCACTTTCATATCACCAGTGAAAATGCGTGATGATACACATCTATTTTTTGTGATAAATATAAATATTTCAATGCTTTTTCCATTTCTTTTCTCAACACAATAAATTAAAGATATTTTAAGGCCAAGTATGTTTTCTTTATTCCCCTTACATCAAACTGTCTGTTTTCCTACTAACAGAAAGGATTCAATACAAATAAACTATTATACATAATATTGAAATGATCTTAAATCCTTTCATACTCGCTTCATGTTGTGCTCCGTCCTATGGACTGCTATGCACCTGCACCCGCTCTACTCAAATGGCCGTTCATGTGCAGCTTGCAGAGAAAAAAGACAGAGAGCTAAAGAGAGTTAATGAAAAAGAGCAGGACTCCCGGGAAGAAGTCAGAGGGGAACAGTTGTGAAGCTGCGCTGTCACCCATGACTGTTGTCATGGTAGATTGGTCAAAGTCTGATGAAAATACGTTTCACGGTGAGGAACAAATCTCTGTTTTGCTTGAATTTGCGTTAATAGTTCGCAACATCAAGAAACCCTGGAGGTACTGACTAATGTGAAACTTAAATCTAAAGGAGCTGCGAGAATTTCCCAGGAGGAGAGCACAGATGGAGAACCTGCATGCCTTTTATGTCATTTACCTATCATTTACCTCTGAATTTCCTTTTCTTTCTCTCTCTCTTTTTAAGAACTTTCTGTTCATATTATGAAGTCTGATCTCTGCAAATTGTTAGCCATACAGTGGGGCAAAACTGTATTCAGTCAGTGTGCAAGTTCACAGATTTAAAGAGACTTAAAAGGTCTGTCATGTTCATCATAGGTATTGCTTAAAATGCTTCTTGTGAAGCAAAAGGGTCTATCACCATGACACCATCACAAACACACTGCCCGGGTAATGCAGGAGTGGCTTCATAAGAAGCATTTCCAGCTCCTGGAGGGGTCTAGTTAGTCTCCAGATCTCAACCCCATAGAAAATCTTTGGAGGGAGTTGAAAGTCCATGTTGTCCAGCGACAGCCCCAAAACATCACTACTCTAGAGGAGATCTGCAGGGAGGAATGGACCAAAATATCACTGCTCTAAAGGAGATCTGCAGGGAGGAATGGACCAAAACATCACGGCTCTAGAGGAGATCTGCAGGGAGGAATGGACCAAAATATCACTGCTCTAGAGGAGATCTGATGGAGGAATAGACCAAAACATCACTGCTCTAGAGGAGATCTGATGGAGGAATGGACCAAAACATCACTACTGTAGAGGAGATCTACATGGAGGAATGGACCAAAACATCACTGCTCTAGAGGAGATCTGCATGAGGAATAGACCAAAACATCACTGCTTTAGAGGAGATCTACATGGAGGAATGGACCAAACCATCACTGCTCTCGAGGAGATCTGATGGAGGAAAGGACCAAAACATCACTGCTCTAGTGGAGATCTGATGGAGGAATGGACCAAAACCTCACTACTCTAGAGGAGATCTTCGTGAAGGAATGGACCAAAACATCTCTTCTCTAGAGGCGATCTGATGGAGGAATGGACCAAAACATCTCTGCTCTAGAGGAGATCTGCATGGAGGAATGGACCAAAACATCTCTGCTCTAGAGGAAATCTGATGGAGGAATGGACCAAAACATCTCTGCTCCAGAGGAGATCTGATGGAGAAATGGACCAAAACATCACTGCTCTAGAGGAGATCTGATGGGGGAATGGACCAAAACATCACTGCTCTAGAGGAGATCTGATGGAGGAATGGACCAAAACATCTCTGCTCTAGAGGAGATCTGATGGAGAAATGGACCAAAACATCCTTGCTCTAGAGGAGATCTGATAGGGGAATGGACCAAAACATCACTGCTCTAGAGGAGATCTGATGGAGGAATGGACCAAAACATCACTGCTGTAGAGGAGATCTGATGGGGGAATGGACCAAAACATCACTGCTCTAGAGGAGATCTGCATGGAGGAATGGACCAAAACATCACTGCTCTAGAGGAGATCTGCATGGAGGAATGGACCAAAATACCAGGAACAGTTTGTGAAAACCTTGTGAAGACTTACAGAAAACATTTGACTGTCATTGTCAAGAAAGGGAAGATCAATAAAAAATGAAGAGTTTAGATGATGAACTATGATGAAAATTACAGACCTTTTAAGTCTTTTTAATTAGGAGAACTTGCACAATTGGTGGCTGACTGATTACTTTATTGCCCCACTTTACATTTTTGTGTCTTTCCATTACTTTTGTCAAACTCCTTAATAACTTTAAAAATGTATTACAGGTTTGAAAAAGTAGACGGTTAATTCTGAAATGATTTACTGGTTTATGATTTTTGTTTACTTCTTGGGTCAGGCATGGCAGAAGGCTCGCAGTGATGGGTGGGAGAGAACTTTTTGCGAGAAGAACTTTCTATCTCAAGCTACCATGGACATGATTCTAGGCATGAGGACGCAGCTGCTTGGACATCTTCGTGCGATTGGTGAGTTCTTGATTTCTTTGAATAGCACCTTTAAGTCATGTGAAACACAAATCACTTCACATGGAAGCAAAATACTCATTAAAAATATAGATTTTAAGAAAAGAAAACCTGGCTCCTAGCTCCACCCACCCAGTTCAACCCCTATATCAGTGTTTTTCTCTGATGTATGAACATTTTCCATTCTATAAATGACTCTTTGATAAGAGTGATGGTACTGCGATCTGGCTGCAAAATTAGCCTGTAGCTCTGCTTTTAGAAAAGTCCCGCCCCTTCAGCTGTCTCCACCAATCATTCTTGGAGGCTATATCACATGTCATCCTGTCATCCATCTGACCAATCAGAAGTGACTAACATCCCTTCCTTGTTCTGATTCGGCTCATAAAGTCTAAGTTCCGACAAAAGTAACAGCTAAATCTTGTGTTTAGCGGTGTAACTTCCCGCGGGATCCGGTGTCAGACCATTTAAAAACCCCACATAATAATAAAGCTCTGTTATATGTCAGTTTGTACTACATTTCCCATGATGCACTGGGTTAAAGTGACAGCACCTCTGCACTACAATGCTGATTGCAGTGAAGCACAATGAATGCACACATCAAACAGTCTGATCTAACAGTTTTCAAATCTTTTGGATGAAATCAGAGAAAACAGTTTAGTTCTCCTTCAAGGTTTGTGTTTATTATTAAAATCCCAGTGTTTGGTCCAAGTCACCTTTATAAAAAGAACAATAATGTCTGGATTGAAGGGCAAATTCAGTCACTTTTGAAAAAATTAAAGTTTTAATATAAATAGTAATAAAATAAAAAGAAAGAGGATTAAGGTTTAGTGGCCAACAAACACATTTAAACTAGTTTTAAAGCATTTATTCACCCAAAAAGAATAAAATGTTAGTTACATTTTTGACTATAATTCAAAAGAAAAACAAATAAAACTTCAACGTATTCATTTAGTGTGTGGCTACAATTGAACATCAACATGTAAATATCGTATCATTGTTGAAAATGTACAGTTGCGATGGCACAATATTTAAAAAATATTTAATATAAATCATTGTTCAGAAGGAATATATTATTGGTTGTATTTGTTTTTTTGTGAGGTGACATAAAAATGCATATTAATAAACTGGAGGAAAAAGCGAACTACCTGAGCAAATTGTCAACTAACTACGATCTTGCACAAAACACAAACCAACTTGTTGCTACAAAAAAGCCATGCCAGGAGTCCAGCTCTGCTAAAACGACACAAGAACAAAGAAAACAGAATGATTTGACTGGTTATTGTTGAAACACAAATTTCATTCACATTTCCAGGTTTTGTTATGCAGCATGTTGCTAGTTTGAATTTAATTTTAGCAGGTGATATTTTCATGGAGAGGAAAATCTTTTGGGATATTTGAATTTTATTTTATAAATAAAATGAAATTAGAGTAAATGTTTTTTATCTTTACTTTATTTCTAACTTGTAAAATGTTGAAGGCTGATGTCACGTCTTGATGTGCGTCCAAACATAAAAACTGATGGAAATTCTTCTCTTTAGTGACCCATTCCCTGTGGGAGCAGTGAGCTGCAGACACAGCTGCACGTGCGGAAAAGAAAAAAGTTCATCTTTGGTCTCTAGGGATGTCCCGATCTGATCATGTGATCCAAAATCAGGCTCGATCACGTGGTTGATGACTCGATTGGTATCAGCTGTTGCCCCACGATCAGTATCAAACATTTAATTTATTCTTATTATGATCAATGCTTTATATTTCTAGCTTATTATTCCGGCTTAATACTCATAGAAGTCTGCATGTCATGAACGGATCACCACATGTTATTGCCATTAGGCACGGCAGCAGCTAAAGCCTGAGGCTAACAAAAGCAGTTCAGTCAAGTTAGCGAGATGTTCACAGATTCAGACTTCCAGGATCAATATAAACGCTTTAAAGTGACAGCAAGTGTCTCAACTGGGTCGTCTTAGCGCAAACAGTGACGCATTTTATTGGAAAAAGATCAGAGTTTTGTTTCTTTTTAATGTTAAACCGACAGAGACGGCTACACGGCAGATGCTAACTACGCTAATCGCTAGCTCTGTGATTTAACTCCTTAGGACCCGAGCTGTTCTTTGATATGCCTGTTTTTTTTATGACAGAGAAATGAAAGTTCAGAAAAATTAACTGCAATGGCAATAAAACAAAAGGTTAAAAACAATCCCATAATCTAAAAAAAACAAATAAACGACTGTAATGATTTGAGCTAGCCATGAATACTCATTAAATTCATGCTAAAACAAAGTCGTCATTTGTTTTTAAGAATTTTAAATGAAGGTTTGCATCACATTTGATTAAAAATGCTCAATAGTTCTGAAGATATTAAAGCTAAAGCCGCTAAACTTTCTCTCATGACTAATTATCACCGACATTTACTAGAGAACATGTTTTTTTAGGTAATAGTTACACTATTTTTAC
>NC_050523.1:25546498-25553759 GCF_002922805.2 Oryzias melastigma | reverse complement strand
TAAATAAAGTTTGATTTGATTTGATTTGAAGGCTGATGACACGTCTTGATGTGCGTCCAAACGTAAAAACTGATGGAAATTCTTCTCTTTAGTGACCCATTCCCTGTGGGAGCAGTGAGCTGCAGACACAGCTGCACGTGCGGAAAAGAAAAAAGTTCATCTTTGGTCTCTAGGGATGTCCCGATCTGATCATGTGATCCAAAATCAGGCCTGATCACGTGGTTGATGACTCGATTGGTAACGCTTGTTGTCCCACGATCAGTATCAAACACTTAATTTATTCTTATTATGATCAATGCTTTATATTTATTATTCCGGATTAATACTCATAGAAGTCTGCATGTCATGAACGGATCACCACATGTTATTGCCATTAGGCGCAGCAGCAGCTAAAGCCTGAGGCTAACAAAATCAGTTCAGTCAAGTTAGAGAGATGTTCACAGATTCAGACTTCCAGGATCAATAAAAACGCTTTAAAGTGACAGCAAGTGTCTCAACTGGGTCGTCTTAACGCAAACAGTGACGCATTTTATTGGAAAAAGATCAGAGTTTTGTTTCTTTTTAATGTTAAACCGACAGAGACGGCTACACGGCAGATGCTAACTACGCTAATCGCTAGCTCTGTGATTTAACTCCTTAGGACCCGAGCTGTTCGGTGGCATGCCTGTTTTTTTTTTATCACAGAGAAATAAAAGTTCAGAAAAAATAACTGCAATGGCAATAAAACAAAAGGTTAAAAACAATCCCATAATCTAAAAAAAACAAACAAACAAAAAAACGACTGTAATGATTTGAGCTAGCCATGAATACTCATTAAATTCATGCTAAAACAAAGTCGTCATTTGTTTTTAAGAATTTTAAATGAAGGTTTGCATCACATTTGATTAAAAATGCTCAATAGTTCTGAAGATATTAAAGCTAAAGTCGCTAAACTTTCTCTCATGACTAATTATCACCGAAATTTACATGATAACATATTTTTTAGGTAATAGTTACACTATTTTTACCTGTTGGTTACTTCACAAAAATGCTCTATTTAAATGTTGAATGTTAAAATAATGTTCATGACATAAAAATAAGGAACAACTTGAATCTGTGTTTTAGGACCAGTTTACTAACATTTTTTTGTAATTATAACATTAAATCTTGTAAATTTACGGGAAAAAAGTTGCCACTGTTAAATTACGAGAATAAAAATTTAGGACTTAAAGTCATAAAAATGTAAGACTTTTTTCTCATAAAATTACAACTTTTAATTATGTAATTTTTTTTATATAGTTGAAGAATGAAAGTCCTAAATTTAATAGATTTAACGTTGTAAATTTACGAGAAAAGAACTCGCAATATTACTTGTTTTGTTTTTTTTTTGTTTTTTTTTTTTTGGTGACCCTAATACTCTGTCGTAGTTTATTAAATGTGTTCATTTTTTAATTATGTTCCAAAAGTATCGGATTGGGACTCGGTATCTACAGTTCAAATAGTAACTTTTTTTTTAATTGATATATTTTTATGGAGAACAAAATCTTTCAGGATATTTAAAATATAATTTTATTTTGTATATAAAAGTACATAAAAGAGTCAAGAAATATTAATGATTTTTCTCTTAACATTTACTTTACTAAGCACAAGTGAGCAAGGGAACACTGTACCTTGTTTTACACTAACCCATATAGTTACTTTCATGATAACCAATTACTTTTATTTGAGAGTAATTTAGATCCTAACTATTGTCCCCAACATTGTTTATACTTGAGTCTTCTTTTTGTCTTTTAGGTTTCGTGCGAGCCCGTGGAGGAAGTGACATCCGTGACGTAAATCTTAACTCAGAAAACTGGGCGGTGGTTAAGGCTGCTCTGGTGATGGGCCTTTATCCAAACCTCATCCAAGTCAACACGAAGGGCTCTCTGCTTTCCAGCCTTGAAGAAAAAAAAGTTCACTTTCATCCCACATGTGTCCTAAGTCAGCAAGTCAATGAGGAGGTAGTAAGATTTTTAAATTAAAAATTATATATATATATGAAAAAATGTTTGTTGCAACAGTCAGTGAAAAATGTCACTGGGCGGGGGCATTCCATGGTTGCTCTAGAGTAGAAACCTGTTGAGTGAGTTTCTGTAGACTACAGAACCTTCTATCGTTTATAAGCTCATTTGATCAATTATTACGCCAAATGTTTCATTAAATTGTCCGAACCTCGTCAGTGTGGACAATTTAATGATACATTTGGCGTAATAACACTTTCAGCCAAAGAGGGACGTCTGGGATTTGGTTATATTTTGGATTCAAGACGTCTGACGATGAGCAGAAGACAGTAATACGTAAACTATGGAAGGAGGCTATTACCACACCGATGCTAACACAACAAACCTTCTATCACTCTGGGAAAGTCCACGAAAATGAACATATGAGATTACAAAAACTAAGAGATAATCCAAGCTGTGGAACAAGAACCTGAACACTCGGATTACTGAGATCTGCTCCCAAAATCTGAGTACGAAAATTCATGACGTTCAAATCGCTGATTCACGATCTTTATAAATATAGTAGAATGTAGTAAATTATCATGTAGGAAAATACTGATTGCTCAGAATAATGTTGGATTTTAATTTATGAACCAAAACAAAGCAGAATGAGCAGAGACTGTCACCAGAAGTAAACAAATCTTCAAAATAAAGTGCCGGTGAAGCTTCCTGTTTTCAAAGTAAAACTAGTGAGAGCTTTTTTTTGATATTTGAAAATATACTTTATTGTTTTATATTGTGATATATATCATTATTGTGATACAACATAATTCATATCGTGATATAAAATGTTTTCCATATCGCCCAGCACTAGATCCTGGGAGGATTATCTCTCGATGATTTGTTGTTGCCACACATGCTCATTCCCAAGTTGTCACGTATTGACTTATAATTAAATGTCCCTCCGCGTCAAAACTTGACGTTTTAGGTGTTCCCAACCTGTCAAATTTTGACTTGGTGGCTGTTCCAATTAAATCACGGCTCCCCAACCTCCGGGACTGCTACCGGGAAGCGGACCGTGCTGGTACCCCGACCCGGTACCGGAGGCGGTAGATAGATGGATGGGATGTATTGTAATATGAAAATAAAACATGGTTGGGTCTTTCAACCATAATCCCGAATACACTACCTGTGAGAAGGAAGAAGTGGCTTTATAAGAAGGTACTGGAGCAGTCTACAAACAATCTCCAAATCGGTAAAAGTATTTGAAAGTCCTTGTTTACCAGTGACAGCCCCTAAACATCACTAGGAACGACCAGCATGGAGGAATGGAACAAAATTCTTGTATCGACACATTGAAAACAATGTTGAGATGTGACTGTTTAAACACCAATGACCTTACCCTCCTCTTGTGACCCATCTACACTGACTCAGCAATGACCGCCTCTACCGCTGCCCGCAGTCCACCTTGAGCTGTATGTGGGTATTCTGTCGTCTTTCTGATATTGTTCTGGGTTGTATGGAAACCAGTTTCAATATTGGGTGAATTTCCTGCTTTTGGGATTAATAAAGTTTTCTATCCTATCTTATCTTAATGTCGTGGCTAATGTAGTAGCTTACAATTTTTATCAAAATGTAAGCATTTAACCATTTTAATCATTTCTTCCCATTCCTTTTCTGTTGTTTAGAATACATCAGCTGAAAATGAACTGGCCCTTCCAACAGACTGGTTGATCTATGATGAGATGAGCCGGGGTCACAGGGTGGCTCGTGTCCGTTGCTGCTCCTTAGTGACTTCAATCACAGTTGCCATTTTTGGAGGACATGCCAGACTGCCATGCTCCACGTTAGAAGACGATGCTGCACACCAAACAAATGGTAAGCAAACTGAAACCTTGACTGCAGTTTGTAGAGTTTTTCCATTCCACATAATCCTCAGGTTTGTTCATCTGCTTCAGGAGTTAACAAAACTCACCTTGAACTGCTCACCATTCCATGCATTCACAAAAAAATCTTGGGGTCTGACAGTGTAGTGTGACGAGGGCTGGGTTAATAGATCAATAATAATCAGTTCATCAATTTGAAGCAATTTAAGCTTAATAGATCAATAACTGATTCATAAAAATATAAATTAATTTAGCACATAAAGCATGATGCTAGTGTTTAATGGAATTTCCTATAGGGTGGCTAATGCTAACGCATTAATTTTCCAAACTCTTTAAGGAAATATATTTTAAAGTAACCATTTATGGTCTAAAACATGTTTTTTTCCTCATACTTTCTTCTTCTCCTTGAATAAGCTGTAATGCTATAGCGTGATCTCCACCTAGTGTCCAAACTGAAACGTCCTCCAGGAGAAGCAGAACAATGTTTCCAATGTTAATGATCTGAACATTTTAGTTAGAACTTCTCCTTTAGAGAATCCATGTAACACTGGATGATATTAACAATCTCATTATTTCACTGATACATTTACAGTATGTGAACTGTAACAGATTAATATAAATATAATCATATAGTAGATTATTAATATATTTCTAAACAAATGTGTATAAATGTGTAAACTCAAAATTGAATTGAAGAATAAAAAAAATAAATAGAATTAAATCTATTCTGGAAATTATCATCGATACCCAGCCCTAAGTGTGACCAGACAATGGTTCTCATTGGAGATCAACATCCAAAAAGTTCAGGAACAATATATTTCTTTGTTTGACAAAACCCAGTAATAGTAATTGAGTCCATGTTCCGTCACTTTTCAAAACTCCAGTTAAACTTCTGTTTCAATACATTCAAAGTTTCGCTGTCTGATATCATTTTGAGCCTCCTTAGTAGAAAAGGTGCTGAATCTGAATATGTTCATCTAACTGTATTCAAACTCATTTTGATGGTACTGGAAGA
This sequence comes from Oryzias melastigma, assembly GCF_002922805.2. Classification (NCBI taxonomy): domain Eukaryota; kingdom Metazoa; phylum Chordata; class Actinopteri; order Beloniformes; family Adrianichthyidae; genus Oryzias; species Oryzias melastigma. The sequence continues at coordinate 25,548,900 of NC_050523.1, read as the reverse complement.
AAAAAAAATTTAATTAGGCATTTTAATCTGCGCATTAATCTGTAATATTTAAAAAACATTGTTTGAAAAGCAGGTCAGCAACCCTAACCCCTCTACAAGAGAGGTAGAGTGTTTGACCTCTGAAGATCGCAGGTTTGATTCCCATCTGACGTCCAAGCGTTGTATTACTGCTTCTGTTACTGTAAAGACCAAGAGAGTTCATAACCGTTAACTCTGTTTTATAGTATAGAACTCGTATTTACAAAAAAAAAAAAAAAAAATCGATGCATGTTCTTCAGCCAGCTTGTTTGCTCACTAAATATTTTTAAAATTGTGTTAAAGTAGAGTCATAACATCGGGACTGATTGCCTTCTCTTCCCAAAGCTTTTTGCAATTACCAATCAGCTTTGTTATTTGGATGAGTAGCAAAAAATGCACAGAAGTGTAGGGGAAAGCCCAACATGCTGCAGTACAAATATCTGTGATGGTAAGCTTTGTCTCTACTCTCTCTTGTTCTTACCAGAGTGGGACCCACTTTTTTTTCTTTCCCAAGACTTCTTTCTCATGACTTCCTTTCTGAGGTTGTGTCTTCTGTTCTTGTCCACTCAATAAATACGTAAAAAAAGAATAAATAAATAAATAAATTGAAATGATAAGCTGATTAATACGGAGCTCCAAAAGCACAAGTCAAACTCAAAGCCTACACCTGCCCCGCAGGATCATTTTATCTTACTACAGATCCCATCATGCAGTGCGTCAGCTGCCTTCCTGAATATAAGTGTTGCCAGAATTGGATGTATTTTATTCTAAATTTGCAGGTAAATTTTATTTAAATTTCTCTATTTATTGAGACAACCTTAAAACTTACAAATAAACTGTATTATTATTATTATTATTGCCATAATTAACATTGGAAGAATGAACTAATCTGCAGGTCAGTCACCTGTTTAAATGTGTTATTAACTAGGAGAAGTGCCTTCTTATGAGTGATCAAAGAGCTTGCCTCAGTGTGAACGCTGCACAGCTACATAAATGGACTATGACTTTCCTAAGATGTACTTATTTATCTTTTAGACAAAGAATGTCAGAACACTCACTCACATAGAGATGTTTTCATATTTTATGTATTTGCAAAATAGACATGTGTATAGAATTTTCTTTTTTACGTGTGTCTAAATTATTGGTTTATAAAGTGTCATTGTTTCAGTGAGTGGAAATGACAGTGACATAGAAGACCTGGTTGAGATGAAGATTGATGAGTGGCTTGTCTTCCTGATGGAAAAAGAGGTAAAAATACACAACTTATTACACGAACCTCTAGAAAGTGTATCTATTAACACCAATGTTTCTACCTTAATTGTTTACTTTTTGATTTGCATGATAATTTTGGATAAATGAGGGAGGTAAAACATCAGGCAGAGTGGAGTATAAATTCTTTGGTAATATCATCTCGGTCCAATATTCCAGCCTTATGACATGGAGTCTTATCCTGCATCAGAAGATGTGGAGTTGTAACCATGTTCAATTGGTACTAAAGGGTCCAAAGTAGAAAAAAAAATCCCCATTACACACCACCAGCTGCATGTTTTCACATTGTTGATGTCAAATTCTGACCCTACCTACCACTCACTGGATATTTTATCTTTTTCTGACCATTCTCTGTAAACCCTAGAAATGGTTGTAGGTGAAAGTCGTTCATTGATGTTGTTTCTTATTTTGGGTTAAGGTTTTGTGGACAGCTTTTTGTACGTCTATGATTGAGTTAAGTCTTTTTTGGCAGACTGCAGGATCAGTGTTTGAATTAAGAAAAAAGTGGCAACAATTATTTGGAAAGAGGATTTGCTGTCCTTCAAAGCCTTGGTCTCAGCAGGATGAGGATTTTCTTTGTACCCTAGTCTCTGTAAGTAATATCATATGTCTTGATCACATCCATACATTTTTTCATTTATTTTATAGTACACAATGCAACTTACTTTTAACAGGTTCTAGGAGTTGAGGAGCAGAAAGCAGGCTTGCAGCAACCCACAGGGATTGGCCAGCGGCCAAAGCCCATGTCATCAGAGGAAGTGCCGAAGATGTCTGTGATTACTCCTAAGAACAGTTCTGGAGGAACAATCAGCATCTCAAGGTATACACATCATTTTTAATATACTTTTGTTTTTTTGTTTTTTTTTATTCATTACATTTATGCACTATACATCTTTTATACTTAGATTATTCGTAAAACCGATTTAAAAACTCAGATTAACTATCTTATTCTACAAAAGTGTTACTGGACTCTTTTCAAACAATAGTTGGTAGTTGCACCACAGTACTCTTCATTTACTTTTCAAGATTAAACTGAATTTGAATTGCTTCAAATGATTTCACAAACAGACCCTCTGCAGAGACGTCCCATCCAAATAGACCAGCAGTCTTTAACC
>NC_050523.1:25542771-25545556 GCF_002922805.2 Oryzias melastigma | reverse complement strand
GATGGAGGAAACTGATTCGCTGTGGCGACCCCTGAAGGGAAAAGCCCAAAGGAAAAGAAGAAGAAGATTAAAAAAAAAAAATAAGCAAATTCAAATTTCTTAAAGGCTAAAGTAAGACTATACGACTTCTTCTAGGTGTTGATCAGTAGAAAATGAGCTCAAACAGCTCTTTTACTGTTAAAAGTTGCCGACCTCTGAAATAGATCATCTGTTTTTTCCTGGGGAATAAGTCAGTCATTTGTGTTTCTATGGAAACTATTCACCTGCTGTGGGAGTGGGCTACACTGGGATACCCCAAGAAAAAGAACTCCCCACAAATGTGCAAAAACTCACCAAAACTTGCTCTATGACCTTTCTGGACTGGCCCAGCCAGAGCCATGACCTAATCCCTAAATGAGAATAACAGAGGATCCCCAAATCCAAGCGTGACAATCTTGTTGCAATATTCTCAAGGGACTGATTACTTATGATTGTGTGATTTTTCTTTTTAGTTTTCATATTTTGTAATGTTCCAGAAATGTCTACACCTCTGTTATTTTCTGTCAAGATGGTTTAGAGTAAATTATTGAGAAATAAAATGAACCTTCCTGATGTTGGCTGCAGTTAAATAGAGAGTGAAAGATTTTAAGGAGTCTAAAAACTTTCCAAGCCCAACCTAAACTCCCCGACCCTCTAACCCACAGGCCTTGTCCACTGACACACTCAGATCTAAAGATGAAGGCCAAGCACAGAGAAGACGTGCAGTCTTCCAGTGGTTCGTTGTGCTCTGTTAACATGGACACTTCAAGCATCTCCTGGACTCTATCTTCAGAAAAGGTAATATCTCAACCCTCTATGCATTTTAGATGTGCTAATTCTGCCTGCCAGAGTTAATTTTGATTCATAAGTTTTTTAAATCTGTTATTAACAAACCATTAAGTGTTCACACTACTCCATGACTTTATCATGTCCTCTCTTTTCTAGTTTCAGACCTTTTAAACACTTTGCCTTTCAGCTGCTCCTCTTTGCAAATCATCTCCTGTCCTCAACTCCACCTTCTTCATTCTCTTCTCTCACACCAAACACCCTCATGTGATTCTTCATTCAATCTATGATCCTCCTCTTTGGTCTTCCTCTACGCCACATGTGTCAAAGTCAATTTTATTGTCATTGATGTTATCTTACACTCATTTCTAACTTGTATAATTTTGATAAAATATATTTTTATGGAGTGTATAATATTGAAAGTTATTTGAGATTTAAGCAGATTTATTCTGGAACAAAATTCCTGCCTTCTTATTATTTTTTAGTTATTTTAAAAATAGGTCCAGGAATCGATTAAAAAATGTTCTAATTAATCACAAATGTGGAAAAAAAAAAGAATCGCCACCCACTTATCTATAAACAATCCTAATATGAAATGAATTGTTGTGACACATCCAAGACCACCTTATGTTGCTGCATTAAGCATGACCTCTACATGCAAGGATCTGAACAGAATTCCTGAAAGCTGAACACATTCCAGTTCTTGCATGGCCAGCATACGTACTGGATTATGTCACCTATTGAGCATGTTTGGGACTCTGGATCGTTGGGTATGACGGCGTGTTCCGGTTCCTGCCAATACCCAGTAAGCCTGTAACTCACGATATGATGTGATTAATGATACATGGCTCACAATATTGATAGTATCACGATTTAGCAAACATTGAAATAATCCATATTTTACCTTGGTAATCTATGATATATCACTATTTTACACAAATATATATACAGTATTTACTTTAACTGTATTTTGCAGTATTACTAAAATATAGTCGGTTATTAATAGGGGTGTAACAGATCACAAAACTCACAGTGCGAATCGTGTCACGGTTTTACAGTTATGGTTTGGATCATTTTTTGGATCATGGTTCTGAGGTGTATCTCCACACAGCGGAGCCCCGACGGCTACCTCCCCTCCCCTCCTCCCTCCATGTACCTGCATGGAGAAATGGCATCAGCTGACTCAAAAGCGATTGGAAAAATCCTGATATGTTGAAGAAGATAATCGCGGAGGATAAATATCATCCGGAGCAAATTTTTATCATTTGATGAAGGAGGAAGAACGCACTCCTGGTTTTAAGCCACAGAGAGACACTCTTCATCTGCATTATAAATTACGCTGCTGAACAATTTTTTGTTCTAAATTAAAAAAAAAACTCTTTGTGTTGATCAACACTCCATTGTTCTTTAAGAAATGTTTTACGAAGCATGATCAGAAGTGTTTTTGGTGAGTACGGATCGGTAACGGACATTCTTCGGCTGCAGGGGTTTTATTTTGTTATACTTCTGTTTAAACTTGACTTCATACTTTTCAAAAGTCACTGAAGTCTGAAACTGAATTTGTCCTCCAATCTAGAAATAAATAGAGAGTAGCCGTTTCTTTTATAAAGTGACTCGGAACAAACACTCGAATCTCTGACTGGAAGTCCCTTGTTCTCCAACACAAACCGTGACAGAGACCTGAACGGTTTTCCTGCTTTCATCAAGAAGATTTACAAACTGCTAGAACAGAACCGAGATGCATGAATGGATTCAAATACTGCTTTGGGGGAAAGGGGTTTATGTGGAATTAACATTATAATGCACTTAAAAGCTAAACAAAAATTAATTTTGCATGATATAGGCCCTTTAACACTAGAATTCCTAAGCCTGCGCAAATTTGCGCAGGGAAGAGCCCCCCCTTTAGTCCGAGAGCCCATTGTTGTGTCATGGTGGGTCACTGATGAGCCATTAACTTGCCCATGTATATGTTAATGCAGCA